>NW_027521806.1:0-300000 GCF_052094955.1 Ictidomys tridecemlineatus | reverse complement strand
AAAAAAAATGTACAGACAAGACCCTACAATTGTGACATCATTTATTTGTGGATTTGAGGTTATTTCCTGTCACTAAAAAAAAACTCACTAGGCTCAGATTGAACATATGAAGACATAAGCTGTGTCCAATCAGGAGCCCTTATATAAGCATTGTCCAATCCACACACATTCAGTAAAGAGAGGCTAGTTTTGACCATCTGATGTGAAGCCTTTCAGTGTGGGTATCTATTTCTAGGCTCCCTCACTTATGTTCAGTGAACCTGAGTTTTTTCTTCTGTATAGGTACTTTGTGATTTATAGGGAGGACACTTGGTTTCTACAAATACAGTAAATGATGAGTGTTCATAGAAATTGTGAGACTGGATGGTGAGTGTGGTTGAAACGGGCTGCACTGACTCTGGTGGGAACTGGCAATGGTTTGCTAGAATCCCTGGTGTGATCTTTAGTTTCTGCTGTCCTGTGTCTTCTTCTGAGAAAGGTCAGGCATGAATCTCCACTGGCCAGTAAACTGCAGCATATATTAACAAGTCTTATAGTATCCTATACAATATCTTTAGTCCCTACCTTAATTTCTATCTGAGAACATTTGTGGCAACATTTTAGAATCTTCTCATATTTTGTTGTGGATTCTGGAGTGGGGATATATCAGAAACACAACTCCATTTATATTTTTCCTCCAGGAGGGGGGTGAGATACTCTATAGGTATCTCAGTTTTTCTTTCCTCCTGAATTCATTCTCCTTCTTTTTGGAGATTATGGTATTGTGGATTGAACCAGAGGTATTATACCACTTAGCTACATAGCTAGTACTTTTTTTATTTTTTTTTATCCTCAGAAAGTTGCTAAGTGTGATTTTAAATTTGTGCCCCAGTATTTTGAGTTGTATTAATATATAAAATTTTAGCTTCCTGTTCAATGACAACTTCCCCCTTTCCCAGTATTATCAGTTACTTTTTTGCACTATCATCAGTTACTTTACCCATATTATATTTGAAATGAACATGGTATTTTCAATTGTTATACCAAAAAAAAACTGGATGAGACTTTTAAAGTATTTTTTTCTCTCTGAGTGCAATGATACATGCATATTAATTCCGGAGACTCAAGTGCCTAAGTCAGTAAGATTGCAATTTCAAGGTAAACATCAGGAACTTAGGTAGACCAATTAGAAAATTAGATAAACCTGTCTCAAAATTTTAAAACATGGCTAGGTATGTAGCCCAGAATTAACATGCTCCTGTTTCAAATCCCCAGTACCACAGAAAAAAATCAAATGCAAATTTTTTTTGCTGTTGTTGATTATGAGCATTTTACATGATTGAAAAGTAAAGAAGAATCCCTTGATCTTGGCAAAATAATGTGTTTCTATTCTTCCTTTGTGTCTCCAAGGGCAGATAACCTGTCAGGGTGTCTTTATGCTCAGATTTCCTTTTGTGGAATGTATATGAGAGCATTCTTGTTCTCTACTCTTGTATTTTTCTGGAATTGTGTTTCAGAACTATGTAATATGAGCATCGCACCGCTAGCACATCTAATGCCTCTCATAAGTCCAGATCAATACTTGGGGCTTTTCTTGTTCAAGAGCAGTATAAATGTAGAGGGTTTAGTTTCTCAAAGAAGTAACTGAGAGAACTCTCAATTTCCATTTTTTAAGTGTCTTCACTAATTTTATAGTCTAGCACAGTGTTTCTTTCTTTTATATCCATATAATTGGAGTACTACTTACTATTCCACTTTTTGAGAGTAGCCATTCTAACAGCTGTGCTCAAGCTGCAGAAACTCTTATAGTTGGCTTGTGCACTAAAATTCTGATGCAAGCTTTTTAGATTCCAGGGTGCCTGATGCTCACTGGAAAAAAATTTGTGTACACCTATTTAAAAAAAAAAAAGAGGGATCTTTGATTGTAACCATTTTTCTTCACTAATATTCAAGACTTTAGCCCTTTATGATGTTTGCACACCAATGTGAAACCACTCCTTTTTGATCTAGGGAGATTTGCACCTGCACAGTTGCCAGTGCTTTCAATGCTTTGAGGTTTCAGATGTAGTCCATTGAATGGAAAAAGTTAATATTGGGACAAATTACTTACAGAAAGAATTGTTTAGGTCTGGTGTTATTAGTTAAGTGAGCTTGGCAAGAGAGCCTAGGAAGTGCTAAACTGCCAGTTTGGATTTCAGTGGTGGTCTGTATTTCCCTGTTAATTTTTTGCTACTGTCTAGATAAAAGTTGAACTGTCAACAACAGCTATTTGCATTTTAGAGAATGTTGGCAAATCCCTCTAAGGGATTAAGGGGTTAACTTAAGATTTAACACCTCTACCACTCTCGTCTAATGGAAAAAGCCCATGGATCTTTCATGGCCATAGAAAACCACTTATTTTTTTTCCCCTGGAGTTCATACTCATGTATCTCTTATTCCTTCCTCTGTGTGTACTGATAAATTAACACAGGACAGGCAATTTAAAGTTAAATAATATATTTCAAATCCTAATCAATCTTCCTTTGTTCATATTAATACTGGATTTGGGCATTTTGTTTCAGTAATATGGCATATTTCTCAATCAATCTACTCATTTCTTGGTATATATATCAGTTTTACAATGCGTGTGCCTCTAATTACTTTACAGTTTTAAGAAGGACTCAAAACAGGAGTAAATATTTATTTGGTGTATTCATAAATGGAGGGAGGCTTTTATTCTGCTTTTATTTTTATTTTATTTTTTCTAAATTATCTCTCTTTATATCTGCTGTTTGGTGGATGCTTATGTGTAATTCCAGTGTCACACACATTCTGTACATACGTCCCTACTTATGATCTGTGCCTATGTTTTTAACATCTAACTTGAGGTTGGGTTTTAGCATTCACTCACATTAAATATTTTATTGATATGTTTTGATTTATATACTCATAGCACTTAACAATAAAAAGATATTTGCTTACATATGAATTGCCCTATGTAGTTTTCTGTATTGTGATTTTTTTATCTTAAAATTACTACACTTTTGTAATATTATAACAGGTATTAGTGTCAGGTAATGATCATTAGTACATTTGCTCTTATATATGAGAGAGTTCTTGGCTAATTTTATATACATTTAAATTTCCAGGAAAATCTTAGAAGTTTTTGCTTTGATTTCTTCTTTAACAAAAAGTAAAGCATAGTAAAAATTTCACCAGTTATTATTATATATTAACTTGGGAAAATGGTCATTTTTATAATAGATTTATCCTTTGTAAATATGTTGAATATTTGAGTCTTTTATGTGCTTTTTTGTATTTTTTCTCAAATACTGCATATTCCTTTTGTAAATATACTTTAAAATGAAATGCAATATTCATATGACATGTGCATAAAACATACATTGTATTTTATAGTATTTGTCAAACTAGATATAGTACATCAAAAAAATTCTAGTTCCTAGAATTTACTTTTTATAAAATTTAATAATTATTTCTTCCTCTTTAACCATGCCCCTTGGTTTCAACTCTGGAGGAATATGGCTGTATTCCCATTTACAGTTGCTATAATTTTAGTCTCTGTTTTTTGTGTGAGTGTATCATATACATTTGATTACAAAACAGTTTCTACAAATGGATAATAAAAGCTTAAATTATTATTTTCCTCTTTTGTGAATGTATTTATTCCACATACTCATCAATACTATTTATTTCATCTGTATGATACAATTTTATTCAATGTTACCTAATTTCTAAAGATTTTGAGTTTTTAGGATTAATGAACACTTAGATCCTTTATAAAGTGGCTCTTCAAGAATTTATTCTGTTTTTCTTTTGCAATATGTTTTATTTTTTCTTCTTATAAGCATTTGATTATATGTGAAAAAATTAGGTTTTTTAACCTTGTTACTTTTTCACCTTTTAATGTAATCATTTAATGAACAGATTTTTTATTAATATTTTGAAATTCATAAGTTTAAACCTATTATATTGTATAATTCTGAAAACAAACTATTTTTTTTCTTTTGTGATATTAGGGATTTAAACAAAGTGTCCTATTGCTTAGCATATTATCAGTTCTGTTTTAAATTTTATTTCCAGATGGGGTTTGCTCAATTTCTTCAGTTGGCCTTAAATTTTCAACCTCATGTGTTAGATTCCAGAATAGAAGATATTTCAGGTGTGCACCACCATATGCACCCTATCTTTTGTATGAAAAGTTTTGAGCTTTGTACTTTCTTATATATTTTAGTATTATTTATTAATAATTTATATTCAGCATTTAATGTGTCAAATTATGTTGTTATATTTTATGAGTGAAGGGATAAAATAGCATTTTATTATTTCACTATTTTCCCAATATCCTAGCATCTTTCTTTGAAATCAATGCCATTTTTTTTCTCTTCCCCGCACTGTGCACTGTAATCTTCATTATGTATCACTGCCTAAATAACAAGAGACTATTAAGAGTTTTGTTGTTGTTATTTTCTTAAGTTCCACCATTTATTTTATTATGAGGTTTACCCTGATTGATTTAACTTCATAACATCAATCATATGGCATCATGGTAGTTTGGTCAGCAGTAGATTTTATGTACAACAGTGGATGTATCAAATGTCTTAGCCATGTACTAGTCGATACCATCTAGATTCTTTTCATTACACTCAGAGAATTGGAAAATGGCAGAAGATTCTTAAGATTAATTTTCCAGAGTGTATTTCCATCAAGTGAGAAATTATTATATATGCATATATTTGCAATTATATACTGTATACTTGATATAACTTTTATTTGTTTAATTTTCAAATTTGCTAGTGCTTTTTAAGTTGTGTCTGCTTTTTTTTTTATTTGTACTGAAGATTGAATCAGGGGTGCTTAACCATGAAGCCACATGCTCAGTCCTTTTTAAATATTTTATTTAGAGACAGAGTCTTGCTGAGTTGCTAAGTGCTCACTAAGTTGCTCAATACAATATATATATATATATATATATATATATATATATATATATATATATATAATATTGTCTTAGAATTTATGATCTTTTTTTATCTTCCTCAGTCACTGAAACTACAGTTTTCCATCACTAGACTTGGCTCATTTGCTTTTTAATAGCACCAACATTGATATTAGTAACTCTCTCTGTGCTATGTTTATCTGTAATAGCTTCTAATTTTACTCTTTCGCTTAATATTTTCTTTACTTTTAGTATATAAAATTTACTTTTTATTGGAATGGATTATTTGATAATAAATTCTAGTCATTTTATGGCTTACTGATTTTTTTCTATATGTTTTATTTCAACCTCAGGTTTCGATAAATTCCATTTTTTTTCAGCTCTATGGAGGTCTAAGTGAAACATTAAAACCTGTATGGATATTGTTAATGAAATGGAACCACAATTTTACCCAGTTTTTTGACTGTACAGTGGATACACAAAGAACATAAAATCATCATACTACATTGACACAGCCACATTAATGTTTATACCAGCACAATTCACAATAGCTATGCTATAAAGACAACCATTCAATGATGAAGGGGTCCATTCAGTGATGATGGGATAAAGAATTGTTGCTTATGTACACAATAAAGTATGAATCAGTCAAAAAGAAAAATGACTTTATGACATTTGACAGTAAATGGATGAATCTGGAGATTTTATGCTAAGTAAAACAAACCATTTCTTTAAAACCAAAGGTTGAAAGTTTTTGCTGATATGTGAAATTTAAAGCTCATAAAGCAGGGAAGGGTTAGAGAAAAAGATCAGTAGATTGCACAATAGTAAAAATATATATAAATAAATAAAAGGGAAGGGGATAGACATATTAAAGATATATATATATATTCTACCATGATATGCTGGGTTTGTGTTCTAGCAACTAAAAGGCTCAGGGGTCACTCTAGTTAAACTGGGCTAACTGGGCTGCATGAAATAACCACATGAGAGACACAAATACCTTTTTCTTTGGGGTTGCTGTGACAGCTCCTCTGACTTTTAGGGTCCCCAGAAAGAAGGAGAGAGAGAGCAGGAGCTGACCCTTTTTATTGAAGAGAAGCTATTCAAATGAGGCAAGGTGTCAGGTTTCAGAGGGCTGAGTTTATCTTCATGATGTCCACTGTCAGCAGGTTGACTGACACCTGGGTAGGCCACACCCAAGGGCAGAGCAAGAGGAGGGGACACACACAAGGAACTTCCATTGAAGATTCTATCATAAACAGGCCAAGGGGTTATATTACAAAGGAACAGATGAGCATAGCTTCACCCATGGGGCTGTAGCAAGACACACCTATTTCTGTGACTGAGCGCCTCAGCATCCAGCTGACAACTGGATTTTAATTAGGATAAGATATATCTCATGCTTGCATAATGCCATAAAAATTGATTTTACTATCAGGTATAACTAGAAAGAACCAATAAAATAAAAAAAACAAATTATATTTGTGTGAAAAGCTATATGTATATTCTATTATAAATATTATACAATATATACATCAATCAAAATTTTTATGTTATAAATTTTTAAAATTATAAAAAGGGAAATCCAAAAAGGATTGTTTTTGCTATTTTTTTATATTAACAACATATATAAATACCATAAAATGTTTGAACTTAAATTCATTGTTAAATATTTGATTTAAGTGGTCTTTCCATCTTGTTACATTTCAAAATTTCTTTTATACCATTGGTATTGGAATTACTAGGGATCTCACTACATATTCAGAACAGCCAGCTCCATCCGAGAAATAACAAATAAGATTCTACACTTTAGTAAATCTCTGATTAGTGGTTGTACAATTAAAATTTGAAGATTCCCTCTCTTAATTACCATAATTTTCTAATCTGAACAATATGTATAATTTAGATCATAATATAAAGAATTACAAAATATATATTTTTGTAGTAATGCCTGAGATTTCTATTGTGTTTTATAAATGCGGAGTATATATATTTTTTTGAACTTAAATCACTTTATCTGTAGAAGTAGATAATAGTATGATTGTGTTCTAAACCACCACCTACATGATATTTTATTAACTCTAATTTCAACTTCAATTACCTTACAGACTGTGCAAATATTCATGTGGTCAATGTGTTATTTATTTATCTATTCTTATTTCAGGTCCTGTTAACACTCAGTGATATAGCCATAGATTTTACTGAAGAGGAGTGGGAATGCTTTCAGCCTGCTCAAAAAAACTTATACAAAGATGTGATGTTAGAGAACTATAGAAACTTTGCCTTCCTTGGTAAGTTTAATTTCCCTTTAAAATTTTTAATTAATAATTATTATTTAATTTACATTTGTGGTATCTTCTGGGAACTTCTCTGAAAGAATGAGTTTCAGATTTGTGTTTCAAAGAAAAAGAGCATTTTTAGTATAGATATTTTACTGTTAAATATATATTATTTTGCTCTTTAATCTCTCTCTATATTGGTGTGTTATACATCCTTCATTTTAGATAAGTAGTAGATAGCATAATTTAGTGCTGTAAACTATTGTGGCCTACACATAGCAGGGGACACAGTTGAGACATTCACATGGAGAAAACCAAACTAAAAAATGTTGGCAGAGTAGTTATCCAGAAAAAAAAATTGTCAGAAGCTTAGCATTATTTCTTTTGATTGAACACATACTGTCCTACATTTATTAATTTTCAAATTCTTTGTAGTCCTCTGTTTTCTTCTTTATTGAAGTCCCAGTTTATTCAGATTAACCACCAATACTTTCTTTTTGTTCTGAGGGTCAGCATGATCCGTTACAAATCTTGTGAGGAAACCTGTAAAGAAGCAAACAGAAGAGAGAGACACACTCACAGAGAAAAGAAACACAGAAAAAAAAAACTGGTCAATCCTTTTCACGGCTGCACATAGTATACCCCAAATTACATAGTTTCTGTTACCATGACTACATTGTAACCTAGTGTTATTTTAACCCCAAGTGCTAGATAAATTACAGTTACTAAAAAAAAAAATGTCTATTCAATGCAGAGCCCTTTCTCCCTAAAGACATTACCACAGAAACTAGATAGTGCACTTGTAGAGTTGTCTTACTATTACTATTACTATTATGATTTAAATTGAAGGAACACATGTTATTAAACTTCTGATATTCATTATGATGTAACAATACCAGACAATCAATTGTAGCATTAATGTCAAGTATGGCTTGACAATGTTGTTTTTGTTTTTCATTAAGCATATTAATGGTCATGGAGGCATGGCTAATACTTTTTATCATATGATAGGTGAGTTTCATAGTAGTTTTGTAAGTGGTTTTGTAGAACTAGTCCAGGGAAACCCACTAAGGAGAATGCCAAAGCATCAAATTCTGCTGTAGAGAGAAGGTTCACTGAATTATCACAGTTTTTATCAAGAGGAATAGATCTTTTATGAACAAATTGCACAGGATGGTGACCTATTAAATACTATGTGGATTATAAGGACACAGTTATTCTGCTAAGACAACAATGAATACTATGAAAAATTTTTGCAGGTATATAAAATTTAATTCAAGTGAGTCAAGATATTGTAATGGGCTGTGGAGGTCCAGGATCTGACAGTACTTAATTTCCCACAGCTGGTGTACAAAACAGAGCATCATTGTTATTAAGACCAAAACATTTACAGAGCTTTTTGTGAGTTTAGAAATCAAAGCAGTAACTATGTTATCCAGAGTACATTCTAACCTATTTGAGCCAACAACTTTTGAGCTGAGTCTGTTAATGGTTCTATATCCCCCCAAGTAACTGGAATTATAGTATCTTGAGTTCCTCTTTTAATGTTTCTCCTTTTTTGAGGAGAATTATTATTCTCTTCTTTGAAGGGACTCTTCTCTTCCAGGGTTAAATGAAACTTTTGAATCAGCTTGTGAAGTTCCTGATGTATATTTATAATTGTTATATTTCATACATCAAGCTAGAGTCCAAAGAGGACATGTTGGCATAAGTGTAGCAGTCCATGCTTTTCCCCAGGTGATCAAAGGCATAGGATCTTGTCTTGCTGGTCAGGTAGAATCTCATATATTACATACTTTTTTTTGGTAATGGCTGTTTGAGAATAAAATGTCTATTCAATGCAGATGACCAATTTTGAGTATTAACTTTATTTTGTATATTGAGTACATTAACTATAAATAAAACAATATTTAATGCATATTAATATGAGAGAGGCTAGATCTCTTTTTTTGTCTCTGTTTTAAAAGGCAAGTATTAGGATACAATTTGCTCACCCAAAAAAAAGCTTGTCCAAAAGGATTATGAGAAATTTCATTATTTAAAACTGTATCTAATTGATTAAAAATTGTGCAAAATGATGAGATGAAAAGGCAGGAGCATTATCCATCTTTAAATATATAGGGCCTCTAGGAGCAGATCATGCTTGGTTTCTTTCCATGCTCTCTGCTGTAACAGACTTGACAGATTCTTTTTTAGATTCAATTCTATTTGTCAATTTTTTTCTTATGTTTTGTGACTTGCAAAAATGCATTAATAATCATAAATATTTTGAAGTGAATATCTCATTATACTTCTACTCTGTAAGTTATTTTCTATATTTCTTATTTTTTCTATTTTTCTATTTAATGATTTAATTTCTAGATTATTGCTTTTTATTGTGGCATGCTTGGATTCCTTTCACACTTCCCAATAGGTTTTTAATTTTTACAGTATTTCACAAGTTGCTTAGACTTGTCTTAACCTTAGTCCTCTTTGATAAGTCTCTCTCATATTGGTAGAATTTCAGCTTGGTACACTAGGAATCCTCCTGTCATTTATTATTATGGAATTATTCACATACACAATTGTGCCTAATTATTTTAATATATTTTTGTCTTAATTTTACTCTCTAAACTTTCTTTAAATAGTTATTTAGTGTTCTTTGAGTAATTCATAGCTGTCAGTATCCTAATATTCGGTTCTTAATGTTTTTTTTTTTTCTTACTTTGATTAAGCCATGCTTCTCTTTGTTTATATTTGCTGTACTATTTTTTATTTGTTCAGTAAAGGAGCCAACAGTATATGATATAGTCAATTTGGGGGGAAAAGTATAAAAACTTTTAAATAAATAAAAATACGCAAGAACAGTGCTGCATCGTTGTAATATTTGCTAATTGAGAGGCCATGCAAAAGTACTTCATATTTGAGGGAAGTCACAGAAATTTAGAAACAGCATGACTCAAACAATTAAAGAAAAATAACTTGTGTTGTAGTTCAGTGATATAGAATTTTGGTGTTAATCTAAAGCACCACACATGAAAAATTAAAAGTTGGATGACCTAAAGATCCTGAAATGCTAGTACTAAATATGTATCCATGAACAATTAAATCAGAAAATTGAAGGGATTCCTCTGCTTTTGTAATTAGTGCAAGCATTGTTCTCAGTATTAAAGCTAGGGACTCGATTTATATGCCCATCAGTGATCAAATGAGTAAAAATATTGCACTTATATACTATTATTATTTAGTTATGAAAATATTTTGTCTCATAATGTGTTTAAAAAATGCATGCAGGACTTTGCATTAAGTGAAATGTGGCAGGCAGAGATTAAGTTGCAGGAGCATTTGACTCACATGTGAAAGTCAGAAATTTAGTGAGTAAAATTGTGCTCACCAGGTAATGTGTTTTGTGTAGGGTTGATATTATAGTCAAAGTTTCCATGTTTTCATTTTATTGAGCATAAGAGGTTCAAGAGTTTTGTTTTACCAAATGATGAGTGTATTATGTTCTTCATAAATACTAGTAGAAGGAATACAATACCTTGTAAGAACAAAACTGATATTTATGTTAAATAATGATTGTCTTAATCCATTCTGTTTAGTCATTTTACCTTTTTTATATAGTATAAAATACCATGATATATTTAGTAAATAAACAAAGTTGTATTTGTCAATGAAAAATCTTGTCATATCACATGAATTTAAAAATATGAAAATCAATTTATTATACTTTATTGTCATGTGTTACTTTAGCCAAATATTATGGCATAGGCTATGCAAGGCTTTTATAGTCTTTTAAAATGTTTTTATGGAAAATTTTATAGACATATATGTGTATATTTCTTAGTAAATTTTTTGTTCATATTTCTTGTTAAGAGTTCATAGCCTCTTTACCCTTGTTGACTATTTGTGGTATTATCACTCAAAATCTACTAGTTATTTTCACATCTCTATGTCATGATAGACAAATCCAGTTTTTGGACACTCTTTGAAAAAGCCCACAAATGTTTGTATATGTTTTACATTTCTCTTATTCTACTGAGAGTGAAGGTAGCTGGTAGATATTTCCTAAATATGTAATGCTATCTTATGGAGGACAACAGGCTGTGAATGACAAAAGTAACACACTTTCCTTCTCTTTATTATAATACTCTTCTTAATGATGTACTCCTCTTGGATACTGTGGTATCTAAAAGAATTTGGGTAATATTCTCAAGGTAATTGTGTCTGAACATTTTTAATGAACTGATATATTTTTGAATTTTTGATGACTTTGAATATACTAATCTGCTACACTCCTGATGTACTTATTTTATATTAAGAGTCCATAGCCTCATATTATATATGCAAAGTATATTTATCCCACTCTAGTAGGCATTGCTATTTTTAATTTTTGTTTATTTCAGCCATGATTCCTCAAGATACCCAAGAATATTCATCAGAAAAGGAAATAAAACATATATTTCACAAAGGGATAAGTGGAAAATATAGAAGTTGTAATCTTGACTATTTACAACAAAGGAAAATATGGAAAACTATGAGTGAGAGTGAACACCAGAAATTATATAAATATTCAGACCTAGTTCACCACCAGAGAATTTATAGTGGAGAGAAGCCCTACAAATATAAAAAATGTAGCAAAGCTTTTAGTAAAAACATAGATCTCATTTACCATAGAAGAACCCACATTGGAGAGATGCCCTACAAATGTCAAGAATGTGGAAAAGCTTTCAGTCAAAAAGTAGGCCTTATTCACCACAGCAGAACACACGCTGGAGAGAAGCCCTACAAATGTAAAGATTGTGGCAAAGCTTTCAGTGAAAAATCACATCTTATTGGCCACAGAAGAACTCACACTTGAGAGAACCTAACAAATGCAAAGGATGTGACAAAGTTTTTACTCAAATATCAACCCTTATTTGCCACAATGGAATTCACACTGGAGAATAACCCTACAAATGTGAATAAGTGACAAAACTTTTAATAAAAAATAAAACTTTATTCACCACAAAAGAAGACACCCTGGTGAATGTGAAATATAAATAAAGTGATAATACTTTTAAAGAAAACCTAAACCTCATTAACAACAGAATTTATACAGAAAAGAACCCCTACAAATGAAAACAATGTAGCAAATCTTTTAATAAGAAATTCATTCTTTTTCACCACTAAGCTATTTATTCTGGAATGAAGACATAAATGTAGAGAATGTAGAAACATTTTAAATTATATATCATATATTACTAGACATCAGAGAAAAGACACTGGAGAGAAGCTTTACAAATGAGTCCCTCGTAACATTCCTCTATGAAAGAGTCAATATTTAATCCTCACCAAAATAACCATAGAAGAGACAAAGTTTTAAAATGTGAAAATTGACAATGTGGCAATGCCTCCAAAATTTATTCACCAATACTCAGCACCTGTGGATACATACTGGCTGGAGAGAATACAAATGGAAAAAAAAATTCATAACTACATGTTTCTAAAACACTGCTGATATTTGGAGAATTCATTGTGCTTAGAAACCCTAAAAAGTTAAATAATATTTTGAAAACTTATTCAAATTTCAAATTCATTGAGCATCTGAAACGTCATATCAGTAGTGAACATTGAACAGATTTTGTCCAAAATGTATGCCTTATATAAAAATGAATCATTTATAATAAACACTTTGACATATGTGAGAGTATAGTAATTATATATTACACCTTGATGTATATAAGGATCAGTAAAAGACATTACTCATTTAAATATAGAAAATAAGTAGTTGTCTTTAACTTTTGCTTAGATTTTTAAGCATTATCAGGTTATTTGTTAGAAATATCAGTCATAAATATCATATATGCATAGTACAGAAACTTCATCTTTGAAAGTATATAATTTTTGTTTTCTAAATCAAAAATTACTATTTTCACTTTTGAATACTGGAGAAAAAAATATATTCAACCTATTTTTTGATGTTTAACACT
The DNA here is from genome assembly GCF_052094955.1 of Ictidomys tridecemlineatus. NCBI lineage: Eukaryota > Metazoa > Chordata > Mammalia > Rodentia > Sciuridae > Ictidomys > Ictidomys tridecemlineatus. The sequence goes on along the minus strand of NW_027521806.1, from coordinate 286,852 downwards.
TTGACATATGTGAGAATATAGTAATTATATATTACAGTTTAACATTTAAACTGTATTTTTTTTTGTATTTTAGTTTATAGTTAGGGATTTTTAAACACTGAACCACATTCCTAAGCGCTCTCCCCACTTTTTCAAATTATGAGACTGTCTTGCTAAGTTGCTTGAAACCATACTAAGTTGCTGAGTCTGAATTTATACTTCTGAAACTAATCAATTTTCCAATTTGCTTTGATTACAAGCATGGACCATCCTGCCCAATTTATAGTACATTTTTTTTACCTATATTTACCTTATGTATTCAATATGTCCTTATAACTGAATATTTGTTTATGTGTTAACACTCATGTATTTCATCCTGTTGTTAAATGACAGACATCAAAGTGTTCCACTTGACTAAATGTTGTATGTAACAGTAAAACATACTATTGAGTAAATACTATTGTAGCATCTCTTAATTCTTTTACACATTTTAATCAAACTTAAAGGGGAATATAATTTGCATAAGCCAGATCATTATATTTATTTCTGTTTGTATTTATGGTGATATTAAGAGTTATAAGAAGGACATACATATAGGAAAATAAGCTCCAGATTTTCATGTCTTGAATTACAAATTTTAACATTTTAATTTTTAACATTTTAGCATTTCCTAGTGATTTAAATAGACTGAATTTCCACAAACTTAAAGGTAGCTCTTGCAGGAGAGAAAAGCTTTGTCTTTCTTGTGTGTGCATAATGGCCTTCTAGACTTCAGCCTCATTGGAAACATTTCATTTTTCTGTGAATGAGGTCAATGATCAGTATTTTAATGAACATTAGTAAATTCTGACATCACTGTTATTTTATAGATTGTGTTATTTCTGGGCAGGAATCAGAAAAAAGGATCTGGAGTCAAGGTTGAGTGAGGCCTTATACTTATGACAAAATAATCAATGAGCTATGTTTCAGTCTTATTTTCCTTGGACCAATTAGTAAGAGGTAAATCGATAAGTTTGTCTGTAAAGATTAAGTTTCTTATCATTAAATCTTGGCTTACCACCTACAATAGGGAAAAGGCTTCGTATACATGGAATCCATACAAAAATTATATTGAATATCATTCACAATTTTATTAATATTACATATAATTCATGAAGAAATGAGTTTACAAGAATATATGGCTAAGAACAAGGTCTGGGGATATTGTACACACTCCAATATAGACATATTTATACCAATTTAATTATACATGAAACTACACTAAATGAGAAAAAAATCAATTGGTTCAATACAGAACTATATACAAATAAAAACTTGTAAAGACTTAAGCAAGAGACCAATAGTGGATGAAGTGTGGCTTCCAAATGCTAGGAGGAAAATGGACATATAATCAGTTAGAGGTAATTGAATAAAGATAAGTTACTCACTTTTAGCTAGAACAGCATTTGAACAAAAAAGAGTCACAAAGTTAGCAAAAATTCACTTCTATTTGTATGCTTTGCAGTAAATTTCAAAAAAAAATTTTTGCATCTTTTATTTCAGTCAAATTGGGAAAAAGTCCAGAAAGTTAAAAAAGACAAGTATTGCTCCTCTGGTTTTAAAATCAAGAAAAAAAAATATAGGGAGATTTATTGAGTTAGAAAAAGTTACTAGTTAGATGTAAAAAAAAAATAGAACTGAGATTTCCAGAGTCTCAATATAATGTATTTCAGCTATGTCTGGCTGCACAGGGCATTTTTGTTTAACAAAGAATTTGTTCACTTATGTATAGCTTAAAGAACATTTCTGTTTTTAGTCATTCTTTTTTATTAATAACAATGGTGTACCTTTCAACAGTTTCTAGCCACAAAAATATACAACTTCAGAAATCTTCTGGTTCATCCTCCATATATTCTGCCACAATACTCACCAGGACAAGATAATATAAACCTTTTGGCAGCCCCATCAAAGCATTCACTTCTATAATTTTAAGGTGAAACATATACTGCAGAGAAAAGTATGATACATGGAACAACATAGTTTTACTTAGTAAAAATAAGTTTTTGATGAAAAATATATCCCAACTTCTTTGTCTTGGGATTGCATTAGAAAAATATGAGGTAATTATTCTTTGTATTATGATTTCCGGCTATGAGCCTTAAAATACAAAAGAATATTTTATGTTTATTTTTAAATATACTTTTTCTATTTTAAACATTCAAATCAAATTCCACAACAATCAATGATAAAAAAAAAACATGAGAAAAACAACTGCAGTTTGGTGTCTCACCATGACCTTTCAATACCTGCTGTAGATTGCCTCTGGGTTCCACTTTAATTTAAAAAATAATAATTTTTCCACACAATTTGGGTGAAGTGGAGGACAAAATCTCCTGCATTGTTTTCCTGGGCAAGCTGTCATGATTGGAACAACTGAACCCCAAATCAAAATATCTTTACATTCTAATTATATGTGTTCTTAACTGATCTAGCATAAAACAAATCCACTTTCTTCTTGTTGAATAACTTGAGCCCAAAGATATGTAACCTGAGAGCTAAAAGAAGTATGACATAAATGAAGAGGTCTTTTTTTTGCATAAGGCAAATTGCACTTTTTTGTATTTGGGTTTTCTGCTTGTGAAGATGTACACTTCTCTACCTACAATGGTATTATGATTGATAGTGACTTGTGTGAATACACAAGGCTTAAAATGCAGCTACATGATTTTGAGTTCTTTACCTGGTAAAAAAAATACTATAATTTGTACTCTAATAGGAGACTCAAAATGGTGCAAGACATACCTATTTTTTTATCTGCCTCTTTATTCATGGTATTCTAATGGTTTGATCTAGTCAGTTCAGACCATTTCTGATTAATGGGTATCTTCAAGATGTAGCCATGTATTCAAATTCCCTCTATGATCAGTAGCATTATTTCCCATTAAAATTCAAAACATTTTTCATAGAGTCTGCTATATTTTAAGGAGCCAATCTTGCTTTTGCTTTATTAAACAGAATCAATTCTACATAGTTGAGTCTCAAAGTAAATGACAATACATTAACCTAAGCAACTTGAGGAATATAAGAAATATAAGATATCACCTTTGAAATATGGAAAAATAAGAATCATAAATGCTAAGCCATTACCTTCTAAACTATACCAGGGCTTATAAAATGTAATCTTAGATGTTCTACTCACTCTCATAGTAAGAGGCTTTAGACTCAAAGTCATTTTATCTTGTTGTTTTAGTCTGTTTTATAATGCTATAGAAAAATACCAGAACCAGGCCAATGTATAAAAAGAGATATAAATGCATAAAAAGTTTTCTCAGGGGCTGGGGTTTTTGCTCAGTGGTAGAGTGCTCACCTAGCACATGCAAGGAGCTGGGTTCAATCCTCAGCACCACATAAAAATAAATAAATTAATTAAATAAAGGTATTGTGTCCAACTACAACAAATAAATAAATAAATAGTAAATAAATGAAATATTTTTTTTGAGTACATAGTTCTGAAGATTTAAGCGCATTGTACCAGAATCTTCTCAGCTCCTGTGACAGCCCTTTCACCTGCATTACACATTGTGGTGAGAGATCATTTTAGAGGTAGAGAGAACATAAGGAAACAGGAAGTCAGAAAAATACAGTAAGAAGACTACTCTTTTTGAAACAATATGCTTTAATAGAAACTATCTTGTGTCCCATGAAAATTTCATTAACCCTTCCCAAGGGCATTCCCCAAATGATCTAACCAAAATCTACTAGAACTCACTTCTTAAACATTTTACTATTTTCCAACTCTCTCCCTTTGGAAACTAAGTTTCCAACACATGAGCATTTGAGGGACATACTCAATTCATAATGAAAGTAATATGAGAAAGATAATGGTAAAAATAAGACCTAAGTCATTACTTAGTACTTATACAGATTCTAGATATTACAATAAAATGCTTTAGACTATAGAAATTATTTTAGGTGAAGATATTTTTAAGACCATAGGAAATTCAATTAAACTACTTCTTGAAGAAAATACATTTGAATGTGACAAGACTAATGGGCTAGATATCTTAAAAGAAGGGGAAAGTCTGTGCCAAAACTCAATGGATATATAGTAAACCATGCCTAGGTTTATAAAAAGAATGGTGGGCTTTCTGAATATGCTATATCAAGCCAAAAGTGTACTGACTAAAATGTAGTGTCCCTCAAAACAAGCAAATATTTCTATGAAAGATGCAGTGGACATCAGTCTCAATAGCTTCCTACTTAAAATATCTACTTCCAAAGACTACATGATTCTTAGTAATTCTTGAGGGTATTATCTTTCTTTCAATTTCAACTTTTAGCTTTCTAATAGTTGTTGCACCATCTCTTGGCCAGAACAATATTTTCTTGATCTTCTTCATGTATTGATCTATACACTATCTTACATATGTTTTTTTTTCTAGATAGTCATGAATCCCTCCTAGTGAATTCTGAGATATGTGAGATGTTTAACAAGCATAGAAATTTGCTTATAAAAAATAAGTCATGTTGTAGGTGGGAATCAAAAGGAGAGAAGATGAAAACGTCCTCATCTAAACTTGCATATGCTGATACAACACAAGGATATTCCAATGATGTCTGGTTTGGGGTAGGGAAGCAACTTTTCTTATACACTATGACACAAAGTTCATCAAATATGGTTGTTATAGACTTTTTGAGAACAACCAAATATATCTTAGTAATTTCTACATTGAAAAACTACTATTACCTTTAAACAAAACTATTCATTGCAATAAAACCGAAATAGTTCTTTTATATGGCAGAATAGAAAATTGGAGGCATTATTCACTGAATTCCAATATTTTCCAATAACACCTATAGGGGTACTTAACAAAATGGATAAATAATTAAAGTAAAGAGTGAAATGAGACCCAGAAACAACTAATTACATTAAAAATTATTATTACCTTATTTCAAATACTAGTGCACCCTTTTGATTTTTTTCCCCAAAGTTAATTTTTTTAACCTTTTGGTATGATATTTCACTTCATTTATATGACATGATAAATAGTATATGTTTTTTTTCATATGCACTCTCTGATGCATCCCAAATATATTTGCATACCCCAAGACCTTAGCAGATTTGTATACATAATTATTCACTAGAGAAACAGTAGTTACTAATGAAATCTATATTGCCCTTTTCAAATGAGGTCTTGCAGGGTTTTTTTTTGTTTGTTTGTTTGTTGTTTTTTAATATCTGAAATAATTAGGATGAACTTAGTTCTAATTAGCATATAGTAAATTCCTGATAAATATTTTTGAAAAGGATACATAATAAGAGAATTTATATAATCTGTAAAATATGATATGTGGTATTTCATGTTTGAATATTATAATAATCTTACTATGTGGGTAAGATGTGGGTATGATGAACCAATAATAAATAAAAATTGCATGCTGCATTGTTAGTAATTCACCAAACAATTTTTTTTTTCAAAAACAGACACTCTGATGTGTGGTTTTTATCAACTATTATATTATGAATGAATGAAGTAAATAAATACTTGGAACTACATACTTGTTTATGGTGCCTATAATAAATTGTTAAAATATCTTTAGCTATATAAAATTTTAATACTGTATCTCACATTATGACTTAATGTTATTTTGATAAAATGTGCATTAATAATGCTGAAGTCTTTTCTTTGAATCTTATATCAGTTTATGAAATAAACATGCTATATTTGATTTCCTCAATTTTAAGTGTCTTATGTTTTAAGAAACTGTATGGACAATTCAAATTAAAGTTAACATACTAATATCAATAGCAGAAGCACCACAGGAAAAATGAAAACAAAGAATTTGGAGATTCCACTATAATAGATGTAATTTTCTCAACATAATTTCAATGTACCTAACCAAGTATTGATACCAAAATTAATGAGCAACCTCTTCTCATTCTGAGTGAGCATGATGCTATTATATAAGGTGAAAACAATTGCAAATGTTTCAGAGATGCATCTTACAACAGTATCTCACTGTTTGACCACAGCAAATACCTTCTCAGTGTTCAAATGGGTAAAAATAAAAAAAAAATTAAGTAAAATCCATGTTAAACAATAACAACTATTTTTTTTCATAAGGAAACTCTCAATGTTTTTTTGAAATAACATGACAATAAACTGTGCCCTATCACATAAAGGAAAGCAACAATTCTTCATTTTGTTCTTTGCATATGCCAAGTATTCTTTGGCAAAATGCCTCATATATTGTTGTAATTTCATAGGTGTGAATTATATCTGATTTTCTCTAAATTCCTACTTATTTAGTATAATATTATTGCGAAATTATTTCTGCATGTGCTGATTAGTGAAATATAGTGAGAAATGGGAATTATTTAAAACTCTATGAATTGCAATCTCAGAATGGTAGCAGGAAGCTGTATATAATCATGAGAAACATATTGAGTAATATTAATTTGTTCCAGATATTTATTTCCCTTAGTATCCATTTTTCACATAAACTAGTGCTTTTAAATTGAGCTATTAAATATCAGGAAAAGCCATCAGAGCAATCAGAAAAAAAAATTTAAAAGAGAAACAATCAAATCATAAACATCTGATTGAAACACTAGCCAATTGTTGGATCTTAGCTTTTGACTTTACTAAATTCTCTCCAATTTTTTTTGATGATGACTAAGAGAAAGGTACTTCTATTAAGAGCATGACCAGAAAAATTTATGGCAATTTGTTTTTCTGAAACATATATAAAAGTGACTTGCTAACTCAGAATACAATTTATTGAGTATATCTTTTTATGGTCAAATAATGTATAACTACACAACATGAAGATTGGCCTTTGGAAAAAAAGAATGTGATGGTGAAAACCAATTTTGAAAGGAAGTATTGAATATTTTATAACAAAGAAAAAGCAGTAATATTTAATATAGTTTTGATTATTAGATTCATGTAAAAAAATTAAAGGTAGTGTCCAGGCTTAATGTGGTGGTACATACCTGTAATCTCAAAAATCATAGAGTCTGAGGCAGAAGGATTACAACTTCAAGGCCAGCCTTGGTAATTGAGACCAGGTCTGAAAAAAAATATTGAAGAATTATGAAGACATATTATTAATAAAGCACCCCTAGGTTCAATCCCCAAGACTATATAAAACAGTAGTTTCCAAAATTTACACCCAAATCAGCAGCCTCCACTCTATCTGCAACTATGTAAAGTTCTAAAAGGAAACTAAATTTAGCAATACCTATTACTAGTTTCTGATATTGACTATAATTTTTAAATATACACATAGAACACCCTTCACAAAGTATTAGGGGTTCCCATTATTTTTTCCAATTGCAATGATAGAGGGAGGAAAACGAATTTAGCTTATGGGGTCACTTCTTTCTTTTAAGGCCAATGAATCAAATATTAAAAAGGTTTAGTATTTAATTGATTATCATTTATGTAATCAATGATATGTGCTCTGTGATTTTCTGCTTAATCTACATTGGACACTTCATTATTTCTGAGTATCAGCATCTGTACAGACCACTACACCCCACTCTATTATTCAATAGTTACAAGTCACTGTGTTCATGTTTCATCAGTTAGTTATTCTCTTTTAAAAATAATTATGTGTTTCATTCTTTGACTACAGAAAATTCATGAAGTTTAAAAACCAGTAAACATTTTCACAAATTTGACTTTAAAATAATTTTTATTGCAAAACACACACCAGAAGTAAGAATGATTTCTTTGTCTAATGTATTAGCCTTTCTGACATCCAATATCAGGACATGAATGCTGCTCATAGAGGGATGTTCTATCCATCAAGAATAATCAATACTACTTTCTTGTATCCCATCAAATGTTTCAAAAGTGCACATTTTACTGTGTTTTATATGCAGAACTTGACTTTCCATTATTTGTGTTTAATGGGTTTTTACTTTCTTTTCACCAGTTTGTTTTTTCTATATTTTCTAATATTGAATTTTTTTGTGCATGGTGAGGAAAATAGACCACTAGAATATTCTAGCTTTTGATACATTCAATCACTACACTACTCACTAGCTAATATTTTTATTAAACCATCATTTTAAAGGTAGGACTGAGGTATGCTAACAAAACTATTTTCAAGGTCTACTGCAGAATCAGCATAACTTTCTTCAGCTATAGAGTTAGAGCCACTGTTTCATCCACAAACTCTGCTCCCTTTGTTTTATTTTTCTTCTATATTGAGTAACTCTCTTTGAAATGAGGCACAGAAAACAGCTTTTTATAATTTTATCATCTATAAAAATCAATTTTTATTCATCATTAAAGGACAGTCTGCTTCAGTTTAGAATACCAGGTTGAATACTAGTTTTCCTTTAAATCATGTGGTTATTCTGTATTTATCATCTATAATCCATCATTAGTCATAAATACTTGGGTTCCATTCTTGCTTTCTTGAAGCTGACCATGATTTTTCTTTTCAGGAAATTCTCTTTGTTTTTAAGCATAGCTACTTCAGAAATCGTGGAGATATACTTAGCATATTAAAATTTTATTTTTTTGATTATAACATTCAATCAAAATAGAATATTTCCAGACCTGATTTTTTTCCAGTATATACATGTAGGAAACTGGGTAAAATATGGAAAATAATATGTCTGTTTTTCAGACACAAAAAGCAGGCATAGTAGGTGAGTGAAACCATAAGCAATAAGTGCAGACTGGTGAAGTGAATTATGACTATATTTTTAAAATTGTTCTTAATAAGTACAGTTTGATAAAATGATGTTAAAACTTATGGGTAAATGGGAAGTAAGAATAATCAAAGTATACCACTGTATGAAAAACTTGAAGTCTGGCACCTGAGAGCAGACTGTGGGGGAAACTTCATGTTATGATACAAAAGAATTCCCCACTTTTCTTTCACCCTCTCATCCACTTAACCTCACCAAAAACCACAAAGATGCTTAGAATAAAAGGTTTCAAGTTCAATAATCACAGTCTCTTCAAATACAAAAAGAAGTTAAAATTCAACTATACACAGAATGTTTTGTGCAAAGTTACGGGGCTCTGAAACATCATATTAAAAGTTAGGTTAAAGATGATTCTGTGTTTTTTTTTTAATGTTTGTGTGTGTGTGTGTGTGTGTGTGTGTGTGTGTGTGTGTGTGTGTGTTTTGTTTCTTTCCGAGGGTGTGACTATTTCTTGGTCACCTGAACTCAGCAAAGAAACTGTTGTTTTGATGAAGTATCAGTGGCTGACCCACATTAAATACAGATAAATGTTAAAACAAATTTAAAAAGCCTAATTGCAAAAAAAAAATGTTGCTACTTTCTCCCTCGACGTTTTTATTTTTAAAGTATTTTTTAAAGTTTTTTTTTTTTTAAGTCTTGAAATATAGGAAAAAATTCTGGAAGAATTTACAACCAACTGCATGAGTGTCTGTGAAGCTGAGAGGCTGGAGCAGGGCTGGGAGTAGCAGACAGGTAGGGGTCTTTCCCTTAGTTACTTGAGGCCAACTATAACTAAAAAGAGACAAAAATCAATAAGTGTTTGTAAACCAGAAAATGATACAGATTATCAAGTTAATATCTGTTATAAAAAATTCATGTAATCAAGAAAATAGAAAAATCATAAACAGAATTGGAAGAAAAATAGGTGTAAATTTTATTTTTAGAAATTTATTGGTGATACATAAAAATAAAGATGAATTTTATATTTTGATTTTAAATGGAAGGCAGAGAGATATGCAAGTCATATAGTACTTTAAAAACCTTACCTAAATTACAGAAGTATAATCAATTGATACCTTCCACTTATTTTTCTCTCTATCTTCCTTGGCATTTCTTCTGAGGTCACACTTGTACAGTGTGACCAATAACTAAGCAAATAACTAACCGAGAAGATAGTCACTGATGTTATAGTCTTTCTCAGAAAACACAAATCAATTTCAAAGCAAAGAAGTGATACAACACCTATTCATTTTTTCTTTGGAAAAATGTCCCTTTTTTGAATGAGATAGAAGAGGAAATTTGCCAACCTTTATCAAAATAAGTATGAGTTAGCTTCATTTAAAAGTAAACTGAAATAAAATAACACCATCACACAGTAATCTTTCAGGGTTAGCCTTGAAAAATAAAGAAAAAATAAATGAAAAAAAAAAACTCTTTCCAAAGAGCAGAATACTTGGCAGCACACTTCATCCTTTATTTCATGTGGAAAAAGAATATACCTCAGGTAAGAAGGTACATAAACTAAGAGGAAGAAATCAAGACTTGGTCATGTATGTAGAAGAAACTTTTGAAGACTATAAAATTTGAGGGGAACAGTAATCAGGATGGATCTCTGAGAGAGATAATGCAGTGTAAATATCATGAGATTTCATGCTATCACATACCAAAGCACATACCTCATGGACATTCTAGAAGACAACCAAGTTGAGGACTTGGCTCATTGTTTTTATCCAGCCTCGGATGATGCCCAGGATGAATTAAGACTGAGTATCATAGTGATTTCCATCACCACATTTTATCTATCAAATGCTTCTTCCAAATATCCAGCCTGCCAGGGGGAGGGGTCTATCTCTAGGTTCTTGTTACAGCATCATTCTTTGCATCATTCTCTTATAATAAATTAAAAAGTGGACCTCTTTTAACACAGAAATAATTTTAACCAGAAAAACTCAAACATATTTTATTTACATTTTGCTTTACATACAATAAATGCTAAGCAAGCAGCACTAATAAAGTGCCAATAGATCATGCCTAAAATTAAATCAGACCACACTTAATAAACATAAAGATAGTAATATTGGTCTATGACCATGGTATCCACTGAATTATCATCTACAAAATAAACAAAAAGCTCCTGGCCTGGTAGAATTCTAGAACATGCAATGGTGTTGCTAATACTTCATAAATTTCACGTCATTATATTTGGTTGTGCTACCTAGAGATAAGACTACATAGATTTAGGAGACAGAGTGTCAAAGTTGAAGAGTCTTCACTCATGATCACTCTCATTAACCGATGTGGCAATTATATCTTCTTAAACCATGCATCTGCATCCTCCAGTTATTTAAGCAGTCACTTTGCCAACAGGGTGCCTAACAAGATTACAAGTAAAATTTAATCTACACCTTAGGACTTTAAATTCTATGTACTAAGAAAATAGAAAGCAAGAGGAGAAATTACAATCCTAGATAGGGCAATTCATGCTCCTTACCAGAAGGACATTGATTCCATGTTTCAATGGAGATAAAAATCAGATGATTCAATTTGAAAAAAGATGATCCAATTGTCTACTTTTTAGTACTCAATTTCCCTAAAGGAATTGGAAATGGACCAGTACAGTAGTTGTTTCTTGAGAAAATTATGGTGAGGAGGCTCAACTGATATGGGGATGAGTATGAGTTTCACTCAATCAGCTAAGTTATAGAGACCAAAAGAAATACATTTATGGGATCTAAGATGAACAGCAGAAGAGACACAAGATGGACCTTTAATTTGACATTCAATCTACACAGATGACAAAACTGTAATTAATTGCACTGTTTTCCCTTCTTATAAGTTTTCTTCAGGATTAGAGTCTCACTAGTACCATAAACTAAGTACAGAACTTAGACTAAAAAGTAAATTTTTGTGGTGTCATTATAGGGAACTGTGCTTTATGGCACCATTGGGACTGAAGGATTCATTTCCTAGACAATTGCTGAAAGTGGTCTTTTCAAAATATTTTCATCAGTAGAAGAGAGTTTTTTCTGGCTATGACCATTCAAGGCTTCCTACACTCAAGACTGTTTGAAACTCATGTAAGTCACACTGCATGTCTCATGTAGAAATAAATATGAGAGTGAAAGACAGCTTCAAAATTTCACTTTGAGTAAGCAGAAGCCTCCTTTGAGATTAGACTGCAACCCTAGATTCTGTGTGCCCAAACATGCTTCCTTCCCTTTATTTCCATTGTGCTGATCTGAAGCACACTCACTTATGGACTTCCAAGATGCCTAGTCATGGTCTTAATCTACCTCCTGGAGACCCCTAATTAGAACTCAAATGTATCCTTTATCTACTTCCAGACTTTCTGTTTTCCAGAAGTTCTTTGAAGTCTTTTGTCACTGGAGATAACCTCCTCTTTTCATTGTGGATGTTTATCTCATTTTATGTTACTCTTTGACTGTTACTTTAATTCATTGTGGGTAAAATAGACTTGTATATTTGAAGATCCAGATCTCTAAGTAAAATAGTTAGTTTATGGGCTTATAATACACAGTCAATAGTGTTCAATGCATTTTAATATAAATATAGATCCATTCTAATTCTGCACTACAAATTTATCCTTGTTTTTCACAAAGGATAGGAATTTTGGGAGATAACATGGCACCAAGAAAAAGAAACACTATTATTTATATATAGTTGTGCTTTAAATAGAATAATAACATCACCATAAATCGATAATATAATATAAAAAAAAGCTTTATTACCAAGTTCTGTTTATTTTTGACAAAATACATTTGAAGCAAAAATACCAAATCCTTGAATCTCCTAAAAATACTAAAGACACAGTGAATAGCATTTCTATACAAATCATGTAATTTTTATGATATTATGTGAATTTTCTAGACATAGATGTAGAAGCTAAATACACTAATATTCTCTCTCAAAACACATTTATTTTGAAGCATAGTTTCATAAATCTGCAAATACAATTAAATTTTACTCATTATACACAGATCAGTACCTCAAATGACCAAATACTTCTAAATAATTTCTTTTTAATATTTGTATTTCCTTCACAATAAGGTCAGCTTTAATATATTTTCTTCTTTTCAGTGACACAGAATTTTAAAATTTTAAATAAAATTCTCCTGTAGGGTAAAAAATCACCATATAACTATGGTACTAATACAATTAGTGATGGATGTTATGAGGAAAATTCTTTGTACTTTTAAGAGAGTTTTTTGAAATGAAACACTAGATCAACACATGATCTTTTAAAAAATTATAATAATGCATGCACAGCAACAAATTTGGAATAAAGAAGGTATAGACATTCATTAGCTATAGGACTTTAAGAACATACGCTTTGTACCTTAAAAACAATTATTTTGCTTTGTAATTACAGCACTTTTCATAGCTGTGTGAGGAGTTTTAGGTCCATGTTTTTGTTTTGTGAACTCACATGCTTCATTTATTCAGATGTATTTATGTAACATATGCTTATATGAGTAATTTGCAATTATATGCCTCTTTCTAATTACAGAATATTGTTTTAGAAAATCTTGGTAATCACACAGTTTCTAAATTAGAGAGCAGTTATCATGCAAGGTAGAAAATGCTCAGTGGCTAAAAGAAGTCTTCATTCCAGAGTCTAGCCTTAGAGTTTTCACAGAGTTGATGGTCAATAAATTTATATGGTTCATAAAGTTAAGATCTGTTGAATCTTATCTTGACATGCAAGATGGTCAATATGAAAGCATAATGTTTAAGACTGTATGTTCTTTGAATATTATGTGAAATATTCAAGGAAAGAAGATGAAGTGACCAGATAAGAGTTTAGCATTTATAGATTTATATCTAAAAGAAAAAATTTTCTAGGGTGTATTCTCAATTGAAAACTTATGTTTCAAGCCTATGTTCTATACTACATGTTTCCACTTAAGTTTTCTCTATGGTAAAACATCAAAATAGTCATATGAAAAGTAGGCACTTTGCCTATTACTTACCATTTAACCACAACTCACATTTTGAGACTGTACATACTAATTGAGTGAACTAATGAATGACAATGTCATATTTCAGGGAAAATACCTTGTATGGTGTAATAATTGTTAATACTCCTGTCTTATCCATGACAGTAATCTGTCCTACTAAGAATATAATGTTGTCCATAAGATTAATTTTGTAGCATATTTTAAATGTAGTCTCCAAGGCAAATTTTTATTTAATATGACCAATTATTACATTTAAGAAAAGAGAGCTATGTTAGGGCAGTTATGTAACCCTAAACACTCAAAGGAAAAAAAAAGTTGAATTTCTAAAAGGTTTCTTTGTTCCCTGGAGAGAGTTCATGTCCTTCTCCTTGCTTTCTTCCTTCCGTCCTTCCTTCCTTCCCTTTATCCTTTCTTCATTTCTTCATTCATTCCTTCTTTTTTTCCTTCCCTCTTTCCTTCCTTCCTTCCCCCCTTCCTTCATTCATTAGAGCTCTACCTCACAAAAACACAAAGTGTCTTTGTCTCACTCTTCCCTGCCAAAACTCCCCCGCCTTCCCTGGCTTCCTTTCTTAGAGTCTCCTGCACTGAATAGGGAAGACACATCCCATGTTGGGAAGGTTACTCTGCATCTCCCTCTTTGCTCTCTGAATGATCACACTTCCTGTGATTGTTAGTTTTAAAATTTCAGACTAATATTGATGTTAGGGACTTAGAAACAAAGAATAGAATTGACCCCCCCCAAATACCCACCTAAATCACCAATTGCTGTTAAAATTCTTCTGACACTCTTCATGTGCTTAACTCGTTATGAGAGTGACAATAAAATTGTGTAATTAGTAAGATAAATATGTATGTTTGGTACTATTCAGAGAGCTGTAGCTCTCTGAATACAAAGATAGGCATACACTTGCAGGTATTGCTGGGTGGTTTTTAACTAATAAAATGACTAATTTTTTCGGAAGACTAGCTCTACACATAACCCCATGTAGAAATGCCAGAGAAGGGCTTCTTTTGCTTCAGAGTCTATTATTTTTTGGAGCACCACCATGGAGTGGAGGAAAGAGTGGTTTGTGATTAGCACGGTGCTGACTTTATAAGATGTCACCCTTAGCAGCAGACGTCGCCATGGACATGTGTTTATCATGTTGTCACGGCTACCCACAACTCCAAAGAGAGTGAGCATGGTGGTCCCTTCTCTCCTGCCTTGGCTGGAACCAGGAAACTGATCTGCAATTCTGCATGTCAGCACCCCCTGCTGTCTCTTTCTTCTTGTACCATTGGGTCATTTTGAGGAGCAATATCTCTGTGTGAAATGGTACACTTTTGTTCTCAGTGAAAAACTGTAATCCTTTTTCCTATTTCTCTCACTTCCCAAGCTCAATTTCTTAGAATGTGGGATTCAAAATATTACACCTATATAATTTTCCCCAAAAAATTCCAGAAAGAAATTCCCAGGTGGAAGCTAGTATCATAATAAATAGCTATTGCTTTGGTTTAGCCAGGAATTATCTTTCCTACTTTCAGATGACATACCACAGATTTTGCTAGTGGAACTTTCCATGTCCTGCTTTTCCAGGGTCAGCCATGGTGCCTGCTTCTTCATGTCATTTTCTTGTTTTACTCCTGGCTGCATGCTGATTCAGTGGTGTGTGAACAGTTCCACAGTTGACCAGTCAGAGCCACTGACTTCTCACTAACTGAAGGCACAGAACCCCAGCTTAGGTGGCCATGACGGAGTGAGAAAGTTGAGTCTTTTCATTAGTAAAATTAAGGTTCCAGAGCTTTCCTTCCTTTGTCTCCAGTCTTCCCACAACCCAAAGTTGTACATTCCAGTAAGGTATTAGTTTTGCTTGTTTTATTTATTTATGTATCCTTGGAACCAAACAAAACGTGGTCTAATGACCATATATATGTACATATGTATGTAGGCACATGTGTGCATGTGCATGTATGTATATGAATGTGTGTATGTACACCTATATGATAAATATTCTTTTGTATACTTTATATTTATGCTAATTATATCATTTATTTACACATTTATACATAAGATATATCTTAATATATTTAATATCTATTTTCTATATTTATCTGTATAAAGTGTATTTTTTCATCAGTGGCCTCATCGTGCTGCTTTAGACGCTGTGCCAGCTTTCTCTTGCTTTGAGGCTTGTACCTTCTTTCTCCCTATATATTTGCATGTGTCCTGGAACTGACATATCTTACCAACAAATTCATTACATTAGATGCCCTGTGTTTTAGTATGGGACTTCACAGGGACTCAAAAACATCCATCAAACCATAGAGCTTTGGCATAAATTAAGTTTCAGGCCAAGAGACAGTGAATTTCCCTGAGCCATTAGGGCCTTGTCATGCAGATTTTGTGTATGTGTATGTGCATGGTGGTTCACACATGAGTCAGTGTACTCCAAAGAATCAGAATCCATGTGAGGATGGGTGAGAAAGAGGAAGACAAATGAGGAGAAGGATTAGGGAAGTTGAGAAGGAAAGAGACAGCGCAAAGAATTGGTTCACATAAATATGTAGTCTGAGAAGAGCCACAGTCAAGCTGGATGCTGGGTGGCAGGTGATGTGGATCAGAGGCCTGAGAGCTGCAGAACCAGAAGTGAAGATCCAAGTTCAGACCTTCAGCCTGTGCACTCAAGGAAGGCACAGAGGGATGCAAAACTGCAGCATTCTTGGTCCAAGATGAACTTCAGTGTCTTATCAACCCAACAGGTTATGATCAGGGTAGAAAATAAATTGCTAAGGCTAGGGATTTGGCTCAAGTGGTAGTGCACTTGCCTGGCATGCATGGGGCATTGGGTTTGATCCTCAGCACCACATAAAAATAAAGATGTTGTGTCCACTGAAAACTGAAAAATAAATATTAAAAAATTCTCTCTCTTTCTCTCAAAAACGAATGAATGAATAAATAAATTAATAGATAGATAAATAAATAAATAAATAAATAAATAAATTGCTAAGCAAAGAAAGTAGGAACACAATAGCAATAAGCAAGTAGCTGAAACAGACCAGAATTAGGCTTCTCTTTCTGGGATATTCTAGAGGTGGGCACGTCCAGGGTGTCAGTAGCTGCCCTCCAAGAAATGTGCCAAGCCTCTAGATTCCTCTTGCTGCTCCCTGCTGCTCTCTGGCCTTCTACAAAGATTCCTGCCAGCACATGCATGTGGCTCACACTGCTCACCCACATCACCACTCCCAGGAGGAAAAGGAGGGGAGGTACAGAGGCCACTCAGAAGCACATTCTTGCCAGTACTTGCCCACAGTGATGGCTTGTCCCATGGCCTCAGTGGGCTGTGTGAAGCAATTCTAACTGGCAACCATGTGACCCCCCCAAAGAAGGAAATTGTCATCACCAAAAGGAGAAAAAAGCCAACATTCATTGTAGATTAGTGACTGTTCACTGCTCCCTGGGCCATTAAGAGAGTGCTGGAAGACTCCACAGTATTTCTCTTTGGGGACTACAGGTACACAACCCAGCACCACTTGAGCTATGCCAGAGATGCCTGAAAACCTTGATATCCCCTAGACACCCTTTAAATAGACACTAACAGTTAAATCGAGGGGAATCATGTCCCTCTCAGCTGTGGGTTAGACACCAAACTCTGGCTTTTAGCATCTCTTTAAGGTTGTTTGTTTTATTTTTCCACTTAATCAATAATACTTCTAGTTGCGTTAGTATAAAAATTATATGCTTTCTGAAGTGTACACAGTAGAAGAAATCCTTCCTCACCAAATTTTGATTTTAAAGAACTAAACATTTAAAGAAAACTAAACTTAATGCCATGCATGAAAACCTCTGTGTGTGTGTACATGTGTACACCTTCATGTATGTGGTGTACCATACCCAGTGTTTTAGTGGGCTTTTGCATCACTGTGACCAAAATATGCAATGAGAACAATTAAAAGAGGGGGAGTTTATTAGGGGCTCATGGTTTTAGAGGTCCCAGTGCATAGATGGCAGACTTCATTTTTCCAGGCCTGAAGTGAGGCCAGAAATATCATGGGGGAAGGATCCAGTTGAAGAAATCTTCTCAGTTTATGATGGGGTCAGGAAACACAGAGACAGAGAGGGAGGGGAAGAGGCTGCAGGAAGACCCAGCTCCTTCAGCCATGCCCCTCCTGCCAACAGCTACCACCCAGCCTGTCCATTCCAACTGGGATGGACCGATTAGGTTCCAGCTGTAACAGTCCAATTACTTCACCTCTGAATATTTCTGCTTTAACCCAGGAACTTTGGGGAGACACCTCACATCCAAACCATAATACCCCAAATCATATCAATCAGGGCAGAGGGGAGAGAGAAAAGAGTGTGGCTGCCTGGTGATCTTGCTCCCTTGGCCCCTCCAAACCTTGGATCTGAGTTGCCTAGAGTGCCTAAAACAGAGGTATCCTCATGCCAAAGAATGCTGTGCCCACCATATAGCTTTAAAGCTGCCACTGGAAGCTTTAATTCCATTGGGAACTTTTTCAGAAACTTTACATTTAAAGCCAATTTCTAAGTTCTATTTTATTATTTTTATCAATTTGTGTAGGGGTGCCAGGGACAGAATCAAGGGCCTTGTGAATACTGGACCAGTGTCCTACCTGAGCTAAGACCCTGCTCTCAAATGTCTCTGTTTACTCTTCACAGGGAGAGCCTCCACTTTCACTCTTGGTGAAACGTGGTGCCAATCCAAAAAATCTCATTTACAAAATCCTTGTGGGGCAGACACAGGTACTTGTGCCCTGAAGAGCAGCCTGGAACTTTAGTCACTGAGCTTCCTGTCAGCTGTGGCAAAAGTACCTATGTCTTTTTGCGGAGTCCCTGATCACTCTTTGAGTACTGTCTGAAAATCACACTTCAGTTTGGCCTGAGGCTCTGGGGTAGGATAAGGAGAAAAAAAAAAAAACACCAGAAAATTGTGCAGGTCTTCTCTGTCCTGTCAGTATTTCTGCCTCTTACTCCATTTGCCTCAGATAGCAGAAGAGCTCAGCCACCCTGGGCAGTCTCCATGTAGGGTACTGGCATTAAGAGACTGTCCTAATGTGTGGGGTTGCAAGCAGAGCTGCTGGTTCCTTGTGGTCCCAGCTGTCCCTTACCCATATCTCTTTGGTCTGGAAAGCAGATGCCATGTTGAGATGTAGTGGGATCATCACCTCTTATTAAACAAGAGACACCTCACTCCCCCCATTCAAAACTGCTGTATGCCACCTACACACGTATGCATGTGTGTGCAAACACACACAAAATCACACACAACAAACACAAGCACTTTCTTTCTTTCTCCTCTGGTTTTGGCCTTTTCAGTCTTCTCAAATATTATGACCATGTAGGAAATGACACTGACTAAGAAGGAGACACTGAGAAGTGAGAGCCAGTTGGAACAGGGCTGCCCATGGATTTCTCCCAGGTCTTTTGATGATGCTAGATGTTAGTTACCCAGCATCCTCTGCCCCTTCCCGAGTTCTCTTTCCTGGGGCTCCCATTGGAGTCAATACCTCTGCATTTTATTTATATCTTCCCTGGTTCACCATGAGAGTCATTCAAGTAGGGAAATGGGGAGAAAGACAAGGGAACCTTACAAGGTTTGTATCTGTCTGGGCCTTTGCCTTCTAAGGCCTGAGGTGGCTGTTCTCACCACTTTGAGGTTTAAAGTAAAATCATTGTATTTCAGCAGGTCCCTCCCCAAGGTGACTGACAATGACATTTTGTGTTTTGAATGAATCTGGCTCCAGGGGTTTCTTCTCCAACCATGGCATTGGGAAATCTTGATGATAAAGAGCAAGGACACAGCTGTAGAAATCCCCTGTGCATGGTTCTATAAGAGCATCATGATGCAGTTTGTCTTAGGAGCATTTCTAAATGTGAAAAGATGAGGCTCCACCATAATTTACTGACACCATAGGGAACAAGTGTGACTTTCTAGTTTTGAAAATGACATGATGTAGGCACCTTTGCTTATTGCCTCCCTTTTAGTTTCTTACTGGATTACTGCACCAAACCAAAAGTCCACCACATATGCTCCTTGGTACCCTGCTGTCTCTGATCCAAGGCTTGGAGCTTGAGGTGTACATGATCTATGCACCAAGGTGAAGTTCTAACAGAGATGAATTAGATCTCAAAATCTGAAAGTCATCAAGGGGATGCATATGTGGCCATTTTGAGGAAAATGTACAAGAGAATCAAAAGCAAGATTAAACCACATCTGTTTGGATTTAAATGACATTCTCTGTGTAGTTCAAAGTGGCCTCCGTGTGTGTGTGTGTGTGTGTGTGTGTGTGTCTGTGTGTGTGTGTGTGTGTCTGTGTGTCTGTGTAGAAACCTGTCCAGCTGTTTTTAATCTTAATTCTTTAGTCTTTATCAAAGAAGTGTTTCCATTGGCTAGCCAGTGTTTTTTCTAAAAGTTAAAGTATTTAGGAAAAGGGGCTAAGGAAAAAAATACTCTAAATTCCTCTAAATGTTATTCCAGGAGTCCTTTCTGGCCTCACAGAAAACCAATACAGAAGTTTCATTGAATTCCAAACAGAAAGGATTTTCTCAACTGTATGTCATCAGAGATAAATTAGGTTCTCCCATCTTTTTCTACAAGTGACAGATTACAGTTGATGTTGATAATAAACAAACAAAAAAAAATCCCAAAAGACATACATGATATAATAAACAAACATTTACATGAACATGTGTGCCATTGCATGAGAATGGGTTGCTTTTGAAAACTGCCATTTATCAGTAAATAATCTCATTTAACAGGGGCAGGTGTATGAATACCCCACATGGTGTTTCTTTTGCACATCTGACATCTCCATCTATTAAGAAATCACATCTAATTACAAAATCTCTGATTTTTTTTTAAATACCTCACCTGCTCTCTGGAGCTTTACTAATTGGTTCATTATACTGACATTCAAAAGCAAAAAGAAAAAGATTAATGAAAGGAATGTGACACAACAACTAAACCCTTCTAAGCCCTTGCTCAAATGTTTCGTTGGAGATGTCATTTGGTGCAGTTTCTAGCTGTGTTTGGCAAAGCCACCAAAATATTTACATGCATGCATGCCTGCTCACCTACATGCACACACACACACACACACACACCCACATGTACACACATGCACAATTCACACAACAAAGGCATCGACATTTGTATTTACCACATGTCAACCAGAATCAGTCAATGGGAAAGTGGATGTTGCCATCAAATAAATAAGTATTCATTGTGGTGCCTGCAATCGGTTCTCTGTTGGACACAAGCAGACTAGGATGTTCTAGAGCTCTTTGTGCTTGGTTCATGTGCTGCCCCCTCCTAGAAGGCCAAAAGAAGTGATTCCACTCCTTCTCAGTTTTTATGGCCATAATACTCTGTGTTTGAAAATAAGTGACTATTAAGCCCTGGGTTTCAATGCAAAGTCCATTGCATTTTTAATTCATGGGGTGCTTATGTGCTAATTGTGTCTTTCATGTGTTCAGAAGGCTCTGTGTGGGCAGTGCTTGGCTTGGCCATTCTACCTGCCACACATCCATGACAGAGGAATACGGCTGCCTTTGGCTCATTTTCTTGTTCACAGGCTGGGGTTGTGCTGTGGCTAACATCACAATAGTACAGTTAGGATTAAATGAGAAAGGTCATGGATGTGGCTCACAGTGTGCCTGCCACAGAAGAAGGGTTCAAGAAATATTTGTAATTGCTGTGTTTGGATCTCAGTGTATCTCCAAGGCCCATGTGTTGACAGCTTCATCCTAGTGTAGGGGAATCTTGGAGGGTGGGGGTAGAGCCTGTGAAAGCTGGGGGCTGATGAGAGGCTTTAGGTCAATGGGGCATGTCACCAAAGAAGACTGTGGGGCCCTGCTGTCTTTCTCCCTTGTGATTAACCAGGAGGTAATGGGATCTTCTCTGCCATGTTCCTGCCATGATGTGCTGGCCCTGCTAGGGATCTAAAAGCAAGAGGTCAGGGCTGGGGATGTGGCTCAAGTGGTAGCGTGTTTGCCTGGCATGCGTGCGGCCCGGGTTTGATTCTCAGTACCACATACAAACAAAGATGTTGTGTCCGCTGAAAACTAAAAAATAAATACTCTCTCTTTTTTTTTAAAAAAAAAAAGAAAAAAAAAATAAAAGCAAGAGGTCCAACCAACAGCTGACTAAAACCTCCAAAACTCTATGCTAAACTTAACCTTTCCTCTTTGAAGTTTATTATCTCAGGTATTTTGTTACAGGAATGGACCATTGGCAAATAAAGTTAACATGATTCTTCAGAGACTAGCCTAAATCTGTCTGCTCCTCACATTATATTGCTCCATTCCATCCTGTGTGCTCAGGTCAGAGGCTAGGTTTCTTTTCTGAACAGGGAATTGAGTGTATCTGGTCTTTCCATCTTGAGATTTCTCACTCCATTTCCTCTCTTTCTCTTTTTTATCTCCTACTCCTGGAAAAGCCATGGTCTTTCCTTCCTATCTCCTCTAGATAGAGCACATGGGTGGTGCCAAGTGTCATCAAAGGCAGTGAGCCTTACAGTGCTCACTCAGTGGAAAAGACTGCAATGACTTGGTCATGCTTCCCTCCTTGGCCCATGGTAAAGCATCAAGCAGAGTAACAACAAGTCCTGTGTTCTTGGTCCTGGTCCTTCTGGCCTTGCCTGAGCCTGCACTCCATCACTGTGATCTCTCAGTGGCCCTTTACATGCCTGCCATTGGGGGTGATTAAAATACTGCCTTTTCCGAGCCTCCTAGCCATGGCCTCCCCTCCTTGTCTTCCTTTTCCAGGTTCATCTTGCACTCAGTCCTGTTCAGGATTCTCCATGCCTCCTGTTACAGATGGATTAGGGGTCAAGGGGAGTCCACTCTTCTTAAAGCAGAAAGAGAAGATATCAGGATGTTACTGTCTATGCAGGAAGAAAAAATTTAAATTGCTTTCTAAAACACAGATAAAATTTACAGAGCTTACTATGTGTCAGACACGGGCCTCAATGCTTTGTCCACACATATCTCTCAGTTTTCCTAAAAATTCCATGAGGTGGGTCCTATTCTTCCCATTTATTAACAAGGAATCAGCGTAAAGAAGTTAACCTTGCTAAGCACATGTGGTCTGGATGCATACCATAGCCTAATCATTTTTCTTGCTCCTTTGTCTCTCTATGAGTTTATTGGCACCAAAATAAGCATGCTAAATGCAGAGTAGGTTTCCTGCTAAATTCCCCCAGAAGCCAATCGGGCCACACATTGCAAACTAATGTCTCTCAGGCCCAAAGTGCAGCCCCATGGCTCCCAGGTGTACCTTGGTTTTACAAGGCTTACAGTTATGTGGGGTCTCCCACTCATTCCCACAGCCTGTTCTTTGATCATCAAAACCACCATAAAATTCAAAATTGCATAAGTCCCACTTTGCAGATGTGAAATGAGCAGGGGGGTTGCTGGAGCAATTAGCCAAGGCTGTGGGGTGCATATGTGGCTGGACTGAAAAACAGACCCACATTCTCCCAGTTTCTGAAAGCCTGCAAGAGTCACTCACAGGCTG
Organism: Ictidomys tridecemlineatus; assembly: GCF_052094955.1. Classification (NCBI taxonomy): domain Eukaryota; kingdom Metazoa; phylum Chordata; class Mammalia; order Rodentia; family Sciuridae; genus Ictidomys; species Ictidomys tridecemlineatus. The sequence continues at coordinate 263,690 of NW_027521806.1, read as the reverse complement.
CAAAACACTGGAAAGTCACATTATTTTTTCAGCACAAATAGCCATTAAAGATCTAAATTCTGAGCTTATAATAGAACAGTGAGAACTCCATCTTTTGTTTTACTGCCCACATCTTGCCCAGGAGGTGATTTGAGGACAGAGTCCCGCTTTTAATAAACACATAATGATGGAAGTTGGAATTGCATTGCCTATGTATATATAATTAGAGTAACCACCCTCATTCATGTATTTTAGTCATATTTAGTTTCAATATATCTCAGAGCATTTGAGAGCCTTACAGTGACCATTAGAATCAACTGGGACAATATAACAGAAATAGTTAATTGGGACTTACATGCAAGACAAATTTATAAATGTCTCAACCCTATCATACCATTTGATTTTGATTATATCATAATTTTAACCCATTGGTACATTGCAAACACTTTGGTCTTAACCAGATGTAATTCAACTATGGTCACTATTGGTGGTTTTGGAACAATGCAACAAACCACAATGAGAAGTGACTTTTGGACATATGTGAAGTATGGCCTTTGGCCAATGAAATGGATGATTCACATTGCCAAGCTTAGGCGCCCCTTCCTCAGGATGTACAATGTGAATCAAGTGGGTGAATGGTGAGAATGGCCTTAGGATTGAGCCTAAGCAACTCCATTTTAAAAACTCCAGTTTGAAACCTGCAGTCTCACCAGGCATATCCACAGATCCCTCCAGTATGACCTCAGACAATTACTTCCCCTACTCTGATAAACAGGGTGAAGCCTCTGGCAGGCTGCACTCTCCTGATAAGAGGATAAAGTGAGAAGATAAGGATGGAGACCACCAGACCAGATATTTCTGATCCCAGGATAAATGATATCCAGGAGAAATCTGGTGGTAGCTGATAAGGATTGCAAGGGGAGTCATAAAGCCCCAAAATTTAGTATTAAAAAATAGAGCTAATGAACAGGGATTCAGCCAACTGAAACAAGGATGCACTTGGTTTGGAAAGCCTGGTGAGGAACTGGACTGACATCTCATTACTTGTCATCATTATTCTGACCCTCTGTGAGATCCTTATCACTCTCAAACTCTATAACCTCATCTGGATGGTGAAAGGCTCAACTTCTTTTTATGACCCTCTCCTCAACAGGTCATCTACTCCATGCCAGAAAAAATCTGCCTTGTTTCTGGAGGTGATCCCTGTAGTTTGAGTGAGTGTTCATCTGATGGACATAAAGCCTAAAGCTTGAGACTTTTGAACTTAGCATTAAGAGGGAATGTCTGTCACTAGCCTGTCATGATTAAGTGAAGTGTGTTCTTCAGTTCTTAGAATAAAACTGAAAAATAATCTAGAATTTTTTCTGTGATTGATTAATCTAAATTGTTTGCTGTGAATTGATTATGTCTATTGCAGTGCCTAACAATAAGAATTGCTGTTTTCTTTATTAAGAACTTATAGAGTGAAATTATATTGTGTAATTTGAGTGATTAAAAGGGGCAGAAGTGTGTGGACATTCTTTATTTCTCTCCCAACTGCATAAGTCACAATTTTACCCCTCATGACAGGTTGTTATTATTTTTAAAGTATCAAATAAAGGGATTCTTATCACTAAAGAATATTTTTGCCTCCAATTCTAAATGTTGACTTTATTTTTGGTATTATATCTATCCTTTGATTGTTATTAGGTTACAGATGATTTCTGGGAAATATTTCCTAAACTTCTACATGATGGGTTATGGGGAATATTTGGCTATGTGTTTGCTCTCAAAGCATTAAAATTAAAATGCAGAACTTACTATAAGAAAAACAGACAGACAGATATCACACTGGTCAGAATATACTGTCTTGGCTTCCAGGTACCCACTTGAAGGATTTTTAGTGTTTTATAAGTAATATAAGTAATATAGTTAGTTTTTGAAAAGTCTCAGTATTTGAATAATTCTCTTTGTTATGCTGTACATCACTGGCATAACTACATTTTTGTTTTGGTGAGAATCATGTCTGGTTTGGATGTTATAAATAAACTAGGATTATACAGAGACTTTATAAACTTTATGTAAGATATAAGGATATGAATCCAATTTACAGGAATATAATTCTAATAAAAACTGAGATCAAATAATTTTGATGTTTATTATAATTCCTCTATCCCTTTCTTTAAGTATTTCATAATATTTTTATATATCACTTAATTCAAGGACTTATCACAGTTATTTATACTGTTTATCAGAAACTGAATAATATAACAAACTAAATATAATAGCTTCTATATGAATGACAGACAGCAATTATTTTTCATTGCAGAAGAGCAACATGACTGTGCAGCAAAATGTATTTTAGTTTTGGTTTTATTTCATTATGTATTTAGACATAATGATGTGAATTGATACACACATTTGTTTGTAGAAAATCTCAAATTTACAAGTAGTTAGTCCATATTATTTGCCCTGGTACTCACAGTCAGCTATGACACACAGAAACTTAAAAATTACCCAGTAGGGCTGGGTTTGTCACTCAGTGGTATAGTGCTTACCTAGCATGTTTGAGACACTGCATTTGATCTTCAGTACAACATAAAAATAAAACAAAGATACTGTGTGTCCACTTACAACTAAAACATAAATGTTAAAAACAATTACCCAATAGAAGCATGTGAACTAATGGCAGAATATAGACTATCCTCTGGGAGACTCCCATGACAGTTGTACTTATTGCTTCAAGTCTTCAATTTTATGACAGTTTCAGTGTTGGTCAGTAAAGCAGTGACAGTACCAGTCAGACCATGTATTGGCAAAATAGGATGGATGCAGCATAATTGCAAAAGAGTGAGGAGGAATGGAAAAGGGAGGAACTGAGTGACAAGATTGACCAAATGACATCTGTACATGTTTGAATAACCTTCAGTAAAATCCACCTCCATGTATATCTATAGCACCAATTTGATAAAATAATAAATAAAAGGAAGGAAGACAAATAAGGGGCAGTGGGTAGAGGAAAGGAGTTGGGGGAAAGCAAAGTAAAATTACTGGGAATGAAATGAAAATGATACCAAATTATATCCCATGCATATATGCATGGACCCTTCTATTATGTGTAACTAACATGCTCTAATAACACATTTTTAAATTAGAAATAAATATACATACACTGCCAACTAACTGGGACTTTCTCATCCAAAAAAAATGTAATTGGTGTGTTTAGTTCCATAAAAGGTATGAAATAATTTTTAATAAATTCTGATTCTATTAAGAATAAATTTTTTGGGTGGTGGGGTGGGGGAACAGATTAGTGGAGAAGAAGCAAGCAGCACTCAGATTGAAGAAGAACTCCCTATTTTGTTTTACTCTAGAGGGTCCCAAAAGTAAACAAAACTGCAATTTGTGAGCACCTATTTACACTTTCTCACAACATTTACTGGCTATCAAGTATCACAAATTTTCTTGCTTACCCAATATATGATTGTGCATAGAGCTTCTAATAGAAAACTTGTTTAGAGAATCAGAGAGTGATTAGGCAAAGGCCATTATTACCAGGCCTTTGATAAACATCTGGCCTTGGGCCCTAAGTTTGCACAGGTTCATTTACACTTCAAAGGGGAGTAGTCAGACTCCCTGGAGAATTTATTTATAATCCAAATGGAAGGGACCCACAGTCAATCAGGCTTCCTGGTGAAAGACTGAGAGGTGGGAATGGAATTGACCCCTTTCCTAGGAGTAGGTTTCTTACCATAGTATTTTTATAATTTCATTTCCCAACCAAGTCTATTTTTGCCATCACAATTTAACAAGTAACTTAAGGGTCTAAACACACTTTTCAATATTTTTTTGTAATGCTTTAACACTGAAAAAAAAGAGCCATTAAAACATAAAAGAAAATGGGCAATGAAGTGCACTTAGGCTCCATCCCCTCAGGCTTTGGACCCTCTCTAAGCATTCTTGCTTATTCCCTGCAAGGTTCACAGAAAGCATGTGAGGTCATTGTGTTAAAATGATGAGAGTCACAGCCTTAAGAAAAGGTACTTCTGTACAATGATACTGTATAAATAGTGAAAGAGCTGGGCTCACAGCTAGTTTTTCCTCAGCTTTCAGGGCCAGGAGAAGCCCAGCCCTCATTCCTAGCTTTTTTTTTTTTTTTTTTTTTAGGATTCTCAATGCAGCTTTCCAGAGTTGTGATAATTTGCATTTCCACCAACAACATATAATTGTGCCTACCCCAATCCTCACCAGCATCTAGTATTATATGTATTCTTTGTTTGCCATTATAACTGAACTAAGATGAAATTTCTGTGTAGCTTTAATTTTTATTAATCTGTTTCCCTAAACATTTTAATGTATTTCTTGACCATTTTTATTTATTCTTTTGAGAAATGACCATTTATTTCTTTTTCCCATTTACATTGAGATTTTTGTTACTGATGTGAAGTGTTTTCAGTTCTTTTGCACGGATATTAATATGTGGTTAGAAGAGAAGCTGAAAAAGATCTACAATTCTGTAGACTTTATTCATACTTCTATTTCTTTTGCTGTGCAAAACTTCTTACTTTAAAGTCATGACACTTATTTATTCTTAATTTTATTGATGAAACTTTATGGGTATTTTCAAGAAAGTTGGAGCCTTTGACAATATATTGAAGAATCAGTTTTCTGTGAGCCCAATCTGGCATTTTCCACTGACAATCACGTTCATTTTTAAAAGACATTTATTTTGAATTGAATCACACAGAGAAAATGGAACCTTAGATTTTGCTTTTCAAATACTGTACAGCTTCTGCCAAATAGTCCATTGTCCATGAGTATTAAAATGCATTAAAATGATGAAAAAAGAAGGCTGAATAAAAGAAAATGACTTCAAAATAGCCAAGCATTCTTCCCTTCACTTTCTTTTTTCATTTATTTATTTGTTTATTTGTTTGTTTATTTTCAGTAAAGGTGAGTGAGTCCCGGACCTCTTGTATCCTAGGTAGGTGGTACTCTACTGAGCAACATCGCCAGTTCTTTTTTATTTGGAGACATAATCTTGCTAAGTTTTCCATGCTGGTCTCAAATTTGCAATCTTACTGCCTCACCCTCCATACTAGGTGGATTACAGGCTTTTGGCACCATGCCTGCAACTTCTCCTGTTAATATTATGCAATGAACACCTGTCACTTCCTCAGCATCTTTAGGCAGCTAGAACAGTATAGGTAGTTTTGATTGGCGGCTCAGGGAAAACTGCCTTTGGATTCAGTGTGGCTTCAGATGCTTAGAACTATGGCAGTTGGTGGGTTTGGCAGACTCTCACCACCTCTGCCCAGCTTCAGTTTCAGCATAACCTAGGGTGGAATTTCAGAATTAAAGTTTGGAGATTGAGATGCTCTGAATGTTAGCGACCACCAAGGCCTCTACTCATCATCCCCTCCTTTTCCCTCTTGCTCCCAGCTCCAGGCACCCAGAAGCTCCTCCAGATCTCACACCCCCTTCAGACCCTTTTCCCATCTTTTAGATACCCTCCCCAAATCTCCACCTTTTTTTATATCTTGTTCCTTCTTCAGACTCTGCACCCACCAACAAGACCCTACCACTTTTTTAGACACCACTTCTTTTGCTGATTCCCCCCACTCTTCTATATTCACCTATCATTATGATCTTGTCAAATTTTCAGTCCCTGTACTTCTCCCAGAACTCAGGTTTCCTCATGTTTCTATACCAACTCCAGAGAAGTTCCCTGTTTCAGGATAAAGCCCTTTTCCAGGTCCTTCCCTCCAGACCCCAACCAGATTGAGCCTATTTCTCTGTACCCTACACCCCTTCTCTGGACATGTCCCTTCCTACAGACCTCAACTCTCCTATGCCTTGCCCTCCTCTAGACTCTGCCTCTACTTCAGACCCCACTCTTTTCCAGGCCCTGGTTATTCTAGGGACCTCTCCTCCAGATGCGCCCCTCTTCTTCACTTCGCCAGATGCTAGTCTCTTCTAGAATCCACCCCTTTCCAGGCCCATCTCTCCTCCAGACCCAAAGTCCTGCTGACTCTGCATTTCCTCAAGTACTGACTCGGCTCCAGGTACCATTCCTGCTGGGCCAGTTGGAGAAGCTGCAGACTGTTTTGCCTCAATGCTTTAATTTGCAGTTTTTGCAGTGGTACACAAAATAATGCCTATTTAATGAATATCTATCCTGCATTGGATGAAGTCTATATGCCTTAAGCCAAATTTAAGATAATCCCCTCTTTCTCTTTTTAAACACTTTTTTAAATTTTTTGTACCATTGATGGAACCCAGAAATGCTTATCCACTGAGCACCTGACTCAATGCTTTTTTATTTATTTATTTATTTATTTGCTTTTAAAATTTTGAAACAAGGTCTTGCAAATTTGATGAGGCTGGCTTTGAAATCCTGATTCTGCTGCCTCAGGCTTCAGGCCACTTAGTTGATTAAAGACATTAAAATAAAATCTGCTGAGGTAGTGACTCAGTGATGAAGTGCTTGTCTAGCATGTGTGAGGCACTGGGTTAAATTCTCAGCATTGCAATAAACACATAAATAAAATAAAAATTAATCAAAAGCTAATATATATATTAAAATATAATATCAGAATTTGTCACATGTCAGATAACACATATCTCTGATCCTTGATGATCCTGTGGTCTTTTTCAGTGGGAGATCTCTTAGCATCAGTCCAGGTTTTCTATGCTAATTGGTCAGTTTATAGTTTCCTTAATTTGGAATCATTTTGCAATGCCTGCATTTACTCAGAAATTCTATATATCCAACAGGATTCTAGTTCAACATTTATTTTCTTCTCTTTCTAGGTTTGCTTATTAAGACATATTTGAGGGCTGGGCATGTAGCTCATGGCAAAGCATTTGCCTAACATGTGAGAGGTTCTGGGTTGAATTCCACCACCACACACCCACACAGAAGATGGCTTTGAAAGGATTCAAGCATCAGAGGCATCCAAGGGTATGGTTAAAAGATCATGTACTTATACATATGCTCATAATCCACAATATGTCTTCCATATTTGGATGAAATTATTGTAAGCAAAATTTTCAAATCAGTTTTAGAAGATAGAAGCAGGATGATAGTTTTTTAATTGTTTTTTAAAAAATTATTTACATGTTCTAATCAGTGATACATTACAGCAGATTGCTCTTCAGTTCATTGTACACAAATGGAACATGTCACGACCCCTTGCCCGCAAGGAAGACACAACTTGGGAATCTTCTTTCAGGGGTTTATTCAGGCCCTTGATATTTCTTCTACTGATCCCTCGGATGCCCCTCCCAGCCTTAATATAGCATCTCAAGCCCCAATGTGAAGCTGCCACGTAGAACTTTCTCATAGGGTGCTGAAAAGCCATGCACCAACTCTCCCAAATAAGGAGTTGTTTGTCACAAACCACAGCGGAGCCAGCGCCATCTTGTAATGGCGACCATAATCTGCATAAGCAGCAGAGGCGGCTCACCACAGTTCCCCCTTTCTGTTTTCTTAAAACAATACAGGCGAGAGTAGAGGTCCTATCCCACTGTGCAGAATGGCTGCATAGTATGGCTCAGTCCTAAGGAGGCGCCTTCCCCAGATCTGACTCCATATCAGCCGATGCCTTTTTTCGTGGGGCGGGGCGTGGACTCGTCAAACCCGCATGCAATAGGACATGCTCTCCTTGAGGTCCCGGTCCACTGCGGGATCACTCAAGTGCAGTGCCTTGCCTCGCATCTTGTATCGTGACGATGGTGAACAAAAGGGGGTAGCTGGGACTACCTCTGTAGGACAACCACAATTAAGTTGGTGACACCCTGAGAGAAAGGCACGGGCTTTAAAGCCATAGCTAAAGACCAGTGTGGAAACCCTTCTGCGTGCAATGGCAACAAGACCTGCAGAGTGCAAGGGCTTTCCAGCACTAGAAGAAAGACAAAAGAAGGACATGTTGAACCCAGTGCAATGTTAGAATAACTTGGGTTGCAACGACCATGTAAAAGGCACTAGTGTGGAAACCCATCTGCGTGCAATGGTAGCAAGACCGGCAGAGTGCAAGGGCTTTCCAACACTAAAAGAATAACGAGGAAAGACATGTCAATCCCAGTGCAATGTTATAATAACTTGGGGTGCAATGACCATGTCAAAGATTTACTGTTTAAGATGCGCAAGCCAGACTTGAGGTGAGTTGCCATTTTCTAAAGCTGCAAGAGCTTGTATGATCATAGCCTTATTGTGAGCACTGCGGGCCTTGAGGCGACAGAGAAACCACAAACAGAGGAACATACTGAAGCAACACATTGCACCAAAAATGCCTACTCCCACCCACTCTTTAAAAAAGGAAAAGGCAAAAGATATCCAATCGGTGAATTGACCCAAAGTCACGGGATCAACACGGGTACTATTCAAGACAGCTATCTGAGTCAGTTGAGACTGGATCATGTCTTCCGCCGCCATGGACCAATTCCCGGCCAAATAGTCACCGATGATGCGGGAAGCATTCCTGGAATCATTAAATCATGAACCGGCATTGGCATTGGCCATGCCCGTGCCACTGTCCACCACTGCATTGGTGTCATCTGTGCCATCAGCACCAGCACCAGAGCCAGAGCACTTAGCAGAATGAAGATCCTCATCACAGGATTGCTGTGGTATCTCTTCTTGCTGGTTGGTTGATGTCAAGACTTCTTGTCAGGCGTTCAGGGACCCACAACGGTTCCATGCGATCCTGGGGAAAAACACATACAGATCCTCGTGCCCATGTCAGCACGGGGTCGGGGCCGTTCCATTGGTGCGTAAGAACATCCTTCCACTTAACATAGCTAATCACAGAGGGTGAGGGGACACATGTCTATCGGCCGCAGAGCGACCATGAATATCCAAATTCAAAAAATTAATGGTAAAGAGAGCTAAGGACAGGCGTTCTTTAGGAGTGTGCTCAGCTCCTATTCCCCCTTTTTGTTTTTGCAAAGTTTCCTTTAAGGTGCGATAAGCACGCTCAACAATGCCTTGTCCTTGAGGATTATAAGGTAGACCATGAGTAAGGTGTACTCCCATAGTAGAACAAAAAGATTTAAATTGCCTGCCAGTATAAGCAGGTCCATTATCAGTCTTAAGGGATGCAGGTGCACCCCATGCTGCCCATGCCTCTAGGCAATGAGTAACAGCATTACATGCCTTTTCTCCCGATAAAGCAGAAGCATAAATAATTCCAGAGCATGTATCAACAGAAATATGTACATACTTGAGGTTACCAAAGTCAGGTATGTGTGTCACATCCATTTGCAAGACAACCAATGGCTTTAACCCCCGTGGGTTCACTCCATAAGTAGGGGGATAAAGAAACGTGACACAATGAGGACATTGTAATACTATTTGACGAGCATCCGCTCTTGAAATGGAAAAACGCCTGCGCAGCGTCAATGCATTAACATGGAAATTCTGGTGAAACAATTTAGCCCCCTCTAAGGAGGAGGCCAAGCAGATCAACTGACCTCTAGTGGCTGAGTTCGCACAGGCATTACCCTGTGATAACAGACCAGGAAGAGAGGTGTGAGCCCGGATGTGCATTGGATAAAAAGGAACAGTGCGGCTACAGATAAGCTGTTGAAGCTGATCAAAGTAAGCAGATACATTATGGGCATCACTAATAGCTCCCACGGCCTCCAGGACTTTTAGTGCTTGTGCCACATAGATGGAGTCCGAAATGAGATTAAAAGGAAAAGAACACTGCTTAAAAACCTCAATAACAATTTGTAGTTCTACCCATTGTGGATTTCCAGGAGCATATTGACGCTGGACAGGGGGAGAATCATTAATTACATAAGCTCCCATTCCAGACTTGGAACCATCAGTAAAGATGTTAACAGCCCCCAGAATTGGACTGGATGAAGTTACTTTAGGAAAAATGATGGGATGTTCCTGAACAAAATGGAGTAATGGATGAGAAGGGTAATGATTATCAATATTTCCTTGAAAAGAGCAACATAGAATAGCCCAGTTGTCTAGATTAGCACACAAAACATTAATTTGAGCTTTAGTGTAGGGTATAATAAGAGAAGAAGGTGATTTTCCGAAAAATTGAATGCTTTGTTGAATCCCTTTAAGTGCCAATGCTGCAACAGCATCAGGATAATATCTTAAGGATTTTCCCGGGGATACATGTGGGTGGATCCATAGTAAAGGCCCATCTTGCCACAGTACTCCAGTAGGCTGCCACATAGTGGCAAGTACACATAACTGGAAAGGTTTATCACTCTGGAGCCTGCATAGAGTAGCATGCTGTATGGCTTCTTCTACTTTTATAAGGGCCGCTCTAGCTTCTTTGGTGAGGTTACGAGGGAAAGCAAGATCTGGATCACCCTTAAGAGTAGTATACAAAGGCTGGAGCACAATATTAGGAATATGTAAATATCCTCTTATCCAATTAATATCTCCCAGCAGTTCTTGAAAATCATTTAGAGTGTGGAGATCCTGAGTTCTTATGGTGATTTTTTGTGGTTTTAATTTGTCATACCCAATTGTCGCTCCCAAATACTTAATAGAATCTCTCGTTTGAACCTTTTCAGGTGCAATATGCAGTCCATATTGAGCTAACAGCTTTACTAGTTCTTTATAGGCCTCATGAACTGTCTGCTCTAATTTAGCAGCCAATAATACATCGTCCATATAATGAATGATCTTGATGGAGGAATACTTTTGTCTGAGAGGTGCGAGTGCCTTCCCCATGTACATCTGACACATCGTAGGACTATTAGCCATTCCCTGTGGTAACACCACCCACTCAAACCTTTGATCTGGTTCCTCGTGGTTACACGAGGAAAGGGTAAAGGCAAAACGTTGTGAGTCTTTAGGATGCAAAGGAATAGAAAAGAAACAGTCTTTAATGTCAATAGCAATAATATGCCAGCCCTGAGGAACAGAGAAGAGCAGAGGCAGCCCTCTTTGAATGGGCCCCATAAGTTGCATTTGAGCATTAACTGCTCGTAGATCATGCAGTAGGCGCCACTTCCGTGATTTCTTTTTAATGACAAATATGGGAGTATTCCATGGAGAGGTAGAAGGTTGGATGTGACACAAGTCAAGTTGTTCTTTAACTAAATCATGGGCTGCTGCCAATTTATCCGAGGGAAGAGGCCACTGAGGCACCCAAACAGGCTCCTCGGTGAGCCATGTCATAGGTATTTGAGCCCCAGTGGCCCCTAGGAAAAACCCAGACCAAATCTGTTAAGCTTTTGATGACCTTGCACAGGATGCCTACGCCCCTGTAGGTGTTCTCCTAGTCCTAGACCTGGCCTATACCCCATATTTTGCATAATTTGTTGAGACACTGAGGAATAGTCATTACTAAGAGTAAACCCCATGTCTTTCATCAAATCACGGCCCCATAAAGAAATAGGTAGATCAAGTACATAAGGCTGAAAGGTACCATTGTGTCCTTCCAGGTCCTTCCAAGAAAGATGTCTACAGCTGATTTGAGGAGCTTGGGCATATCCAAGTCCTCTTAGGGATTGATCAGAAGTCTGCACTGGCCATCCCTTAGACCAGTCCTTAAGGGCTATGATACTACGGTCTGCTCCTGTATCCAGCAATCCCACAATAGATTTACCTTCTATGCTTAATTCCAAAGTGGGGCGATTGCTCATATCCAGTGACAAATAGGCACAATTCCCTCCGGTGGTACCAATCTCACTTCCCGTCCGTGACCTTGAGTCAGCAGGGAAGTGGCTATGTAAACTAGGCAAAATTAGCAATTGAGCAATCCGATCCCCTGGGGAGATAGACACAATGCCCCTTGGAGCTTCCACCATAACCTTTACTGCCCCTAGAGCATCAGGGCTTATGACTCCGGGGAAAACATGAAGACCTTGTAAGATAGAGGATGCACGTCCAATTAGCAAACCTACAGTGCCAGGTGGTAAAGGCCCTTTGAACTCAGTTTCCACCAATTGGACTCCCATCTTAGGTGTTAATACGAGTCTGGAGGTACAATAGAGGTCCAATCCCGCGGCACCTGTAGTGGCTCTCCGCGTCTCATGGGATGGCGTAGAGATGGCCATGTCTTGGGTTCGGGTGTGACATTCTCTACTGCCCCATATATTTGTGGGCCCTGGGGTCGGGGGCCCCGTCGGCCGTTTTTTGGCCCAGCTGAAATAGGCTGTCCATGGATGTCCCTCACTGATCTACACTCTTTTGCCCAATGCTTCCCCTTTTTGCATTTTGGACACAGCCCCGGTTGACAAGGGCCATTGGAAGGGCCACCGTGAGGAGGTCCAGTAAAATTGCCTTTTTTGGGACATTCACGTTTGAAATGACCGGGTTGACCACAATGGAAGCATGTTCCAGCACCAAGACCGCCCCCTTTTGCAATCCGAAGAACAGCAGCTACAAGACCTGCATTAGTTAAAGGTCCTCCAATCTCTCTACACACCTTCATCCATGCTTCTATGCCCTTGTTTTTATAAGGAGTGATTGCTGCTTTACATTCCTTGGTGCATTGCTCAAAGACCAATTGCATGATAAGGGGCATGGCCCTATCAGGACCCCCAAAAATCTTTCCGGCGGCATCCACCATCCTTGCTACAAAATCTGAAAAGGGTTCTGTAGGGCCTTGTATAATCTTGGTCAAATTACCAGACACCTCTCCTCTATTTGGAAGTGACTTCCATGCCCGAATGCAAATATTATTGATCTGTTCATATACCTCAGGAGGATACCCCGTTTGTTGGTTAGCAAACCTGCCCTGCCCCAGAAGCATATCTTTGTCTCAGGCAGGACGGCCTGCTGCATGATTCTGGGCAGCTTGTTCTACAGCTCCCTCTAGCATGAATGCTCTCCAGTCCAAATATTTGCCTGGAGAATCACAAGCCCGAACAAGGCTAGCCCAATCAGAGAGAGTCATGCATTATCTAGACAGACTCTCCACCTGAGTTAGTGTGAAGGCGGCAACCACCCCATAAGTGCGCATGGACTCCGCCAGGGTCTTCACAATTTTGAAATCTAAGGGTTCATGGAATCTTCCCCTATTGTCATCCTGAAAAACTGGATAAGCAAGACCCATCTCAGCATTAACAGCCCTCCATGTTTGGGCATGGAAAGCTCTCCCCGAAACACACCCACCGTACGGCGGTGAATCCGGAGGATCATTTTTCCTGAGCCCCTGTTTATTTCTTTTCTCTTCTTTTATATCTACACTCTCTAGCTGATGAGACAGCCTCCCAAGCTCTTCCTCCTCATCCTCTTCTTCCTCTGACCCACTTTCGCATGGGGGTTTACGCAGCGTACTGAGATCTGGATACAATCGTCTCCTCTCCTGTTTCACGTCCCGCACACTCCCATCCTCCTGAGATATCTCACTTTTTGTTGTTGCCGTTTCTGATTTCTCCTCATGTAATTGCTCTAGAACTTCCTGTCTTTTAGTAAGTGCTTCCTGACATCTGCCATCTGTAAGGCAACTACGGACCATATTCCAAAGGGGTATCACCCCACCCTCTAATATGCCCTGCTCAGAAGCAAAGTCAAGATCTTTGCCTAATTTATCCCAACTAGGTATAGTAAGGCTGCCCGAAAATGCAAACCACGGTGCAGCAATATCTGCCTTCTGTAAAAATCTCTGTAAAGTACTACGCTTTACTTCTTGTCCCTTGGAACGTAACAGGCCATCTAGGGCCAGGAGAAGTGGACTTGAAGATGCGGCACCCATGACACAAAAAAAGAAGCACAAAAAACAAACAAAAGAAGCACAAAAAACAAAAGCGAAAGTAAAAGCGAAAGTACACAGTGCAGCTGCAATAAAATATAATGCTCTCTCTTTATTTGCAGAGGAGAAAATACCTTTTTCCCGCTCTCTCTTTCTTTACAGAGGAGCTGCCCCGCTTTGATCGCGGATCCCACTTACCTGGGACTAACTGGTGCACCACCCCTGACCACTGAAAGTTCTGGTTCCCGGGTTTCGGCACCACTTGTCGCGATCCCTTGCGCGCAAGGAAGACACAACTCGGGAATCGTCTTTCAGCGGTTTATTCAGGCCCTTGATATTTCTTCTACTGATCCCTCGGATGCCCCTCCCAGCCTTAATATAGCATCTCAAGCCCCAATGCGAAGCTGCCACGTGGAACTTTCTCATAGGGTGCTGAAAAGCCATGCGCCAACTCTCCCAAATAAGGAGTTGTTTGTCACAAACCACAGCGAAGCCAGCGCCATCTTGTAATGGCGACCATAATCTGCATAAGCAGCAGAGGCGGCTCACCACAGGAACATACTTTTTAACTTCTATGGTTGTACACAAGCTACGGTCATGATGTTCATGCAATCATACATGTACCTTGGTTTATGATATCCATCTCATTCCACCAACTTTCCTACCTAGGATTGTGATATTTTTAAGACAACTATTATAATGCATGATACTTAACACTTCTATATATTAAATTTCCTCAGGACTCAAACTATTACAATATGCAAAAGATAAGTCACTTTCTGCATTTTGTAATTTAAATACATTATCTAAATAAACTTAAAACCATTTTTTCTAATTTTCAAATTTAAAAGCATATTCTTATATCTTATTAAAATTTACATTCATCAGAAAGTTAATTATTTATTGCTTACAATAAGGGGACAAGTTATCTGATAACCATTGAACTTTATTGATATCAGGAATAATTGTTGGAGAACTCTACTATGCTTCACTTCTGTTCAAAGTATCATTTAAAAATGTACCAATGTAATTTTGGTGTCAGAAGTTTGCATTTCTCCTTTGAGATTTTGTGTTTATTAGTACTTAGGGTTATTTCTCATGAAAGTTCCATGATAACATTTTATCCTAATGTTGGTGCCTCCATGTGCTTAGAAGGTAGCTTTAGAGCAGAGTTGAATAGTTGAATATACATACATAGTATTTTGTGGATTCATTAGAAAAGCACATACACTTTTGTATAATAGTTGTAGTTGGACACAATAACTTTAATTTATTTATTTATTTTTATTTGGTGTTTAGGATTGAATCCAGTGCCTCACAGATGCTAGGTGAGTGTTCTACCACTAATCCAGAACCACTGCCCCAATATACATTTTTTATAATATTCAAAAGGTTATCTTTTTTTGAATTAGTGAAAGCAGCATTTAGACATGTTAAATGTGTGCTGAACAAAGTGTAGGTAGAGTTTAATAATTTTTTTGGAAGTTGACATAATGGCTTCTGCCATATTCTACTTCTTCCATGGTTGTATATGATCAGATATATCAGTTTCAGAATTTTTGGATTATAACCTATGCCTTAAACATGCTAGGAAAGCATTGCACTACATATATCCCCAAACCTCTTATAAAGTGTATTTTGAGACATGATATTGCTAAATTACCCAGGTAGGTCTCAAATTTGTGATTCTCATTCCTTACCCTCCCAAGTATCTGGAATGACAGGCAAGTGTCAAAGTTTCTGGTTTGTCCTGGAGAATTTATGTCAGTATCATGTTTCTACTGTATTAATAATTTTCTAAGCTATACTATGTCAATTTTTTATTTCCCAAAAGTCAATATAGCTTTCTTGGTTGTTTTGGTGATATGCTATCAATGTAAACATACTTTACAATGTTACATTGGAGTTCCTTATAGTCTAGCTATGCAATTCAATGTGAGGAAAGTATTTTGATTCTGATAATGTCAACTGTATTTCAGGTCAATCATGTTTTCCAAAAAGCAGTGATTATTATTATTTTATTTGATTATACAAATATGGGCATATTTTTTTTTCTGCTGGTAGTCGAACATTCTTAATGCATTCTTTTTTTTAATATTTATTTTTTTAGTTTTCGGCAGACACAACATCTTTGTTTGTATGTGGTGCTGAGAATCGAACCTGGGTCGCACGCATACCAGGCGAGCGCACTACCACTTGAGCCACATCCCCAGCCCTCTTAATGCATTTTTTTTAAAGAGAGAGTGAGAGAGGAGAGAGAGAGAATTTTTAATATTTATTGTTTAGTTCTCGGTGGACACAACGTCTTTGTTTGTATGTGGTGCTGAGGATCGAACCCGGGCCGCACGCATGCCAGGCGAGCGCGCTACCGCTTGAGCCACATCCCAGCCCCTTAATGCATTCTTAATAGTTCTAACTTAGCTGCATATGCAGCTCCCTAAATCATTTAGCTATAATGAGCTCCTTGACTAGTTAGATTGATAATAAAATCACTTGGAAGTTCAATTGACATTTGAACCATTCAAGAGTTACAGCGTCCAGTAATTCCTCGTGATATTTAAAATATAAATTATTTTTCTATAAGTCAGAAGCATCTAAGATCACTCCTGGACTGGGCTGACATTCATGCTACTCTCCTCCCACCACTTCCTTCAGAGCAGCAAGAGGAGATGAACATTTGTTTTCCATGAAACACTTCTGCTGGAAGATGTCATTCATTGTGGTTGACAACCCTATTTATATTTTGTTTTCTTTGACAATTTGTCACAGTAGTAAATATTAGATTCTCTTAGTGCTAAAAGATAGGCATAGAAATAAAATAAAGACACTTCTTTGGGATAAGTGATTCAGCCAAAAGCAGCCTATTTGCTATTGATATATATATATATATATATGAATTTAATTTAAATAGAGTGTTTTTTATTCCATTGATAAAGTTCTTGGAAGGTACACCTGTAATGTAGTTACAGAAAAAATATATATATATATATGATATTTACAATCTTGAGAGTGGGAGACTACCCCCACCCTATTTTAGAAGGTAAAACTGAGATTCTAAGACCCTAGACAAGGTGTCCAGGAGTTGATAAAAAATAGCACTAAAATTTGAATGCAGTAAGCCTGACTTGTCACTGGTGAATCCACTCATGCCAACTTTACCAGGACCCTGGCCACACATCTGCCTTAATGGCTGCTCTTCATGGATCTCCCCCTCCCTCTGAGATTGCCCTGGATGTTAGTTTTAACTTACTTCCAGCTGGATACAAAGGAGTCAGTCAAGAGGGAAGAACAAACCATCCAGAATATTGGGGTAATTTCATGCTGTTGGCACTGGATGCTCTTTACAGAGAAGAAGGTGAAGGCCTTTACTGAGCTCCCTTGTCCCTCCACTGAGTCCTTGTCCTGAATGATCTCAATATCTGCATACAGTCTAGCAAGCCAGGGGAATACTATTCTCAATTTATAGATGCAAGCACTGAGGCTCCATGGGGTGACTTTTTCCAAGATCACAAAACTGAAAAGATGACATTGGACCTCAAACTCAGGCCTGAGAGGCTCCCAAGGAGGTAGCTAAATTTAAAGTTTCAGGGAAGCCTAAGTTTGTGGAGAGGAGAAAGCATGTGCCAGAAGAGAAACACCCTATTTCCAAGGCCATCTGTGCCCAAATGACCAAAATGGAACCCGAGAAGATCCTTTCCCTTACCAGGCCTTGGCCAGGCTGGTGCCAACCACCCACCTACTTGTGGCTCTTCAAGGAATCCCTTGCCCTGTGAGTCATCTATCTCCCTGCTGCAGGAAACCATAGCCTTCCAGAACTTGCCAGCCAGAAGACTGGGGGAGAGGTAATTCGAACAGCAAGACCTAGGCCTGGGCTTCTCTTTTTTACCTCCAGAGGCAGACTATGGTCAACACTACACTAAATTATTCCTTTTTTCCATCGCGACCTGTTAAGTAAATTTGCTGCACATGGTGCTATGTGCTGTAGAAACATCAGTAAAGAAGGTAGAGCTAGTCAATGAAAATATGTCACATAGTCCCAAATTTTTACTATGGAATCTCATTGTTGATTTAAAAATTTTTCACTTTGAAATAGTTTTAGACTCACAAGAAATTGCAGAAATAATCAAGTTGCCATTTACCTTTTTCCAGCAGCCCTGGGTTTTACAATTTGCATAACACCTTTACAAAACAAGGAAACTGAGCCTGGTGCAAGAGTATTCACAAAACTATACACTTATTCAGATTTTGCTATTTTTCACATGCATGATCATTATTGTTATTATTATTATTTAGGGTTTTTTTGGGTGGAGTGTTATCAGTATTGTTCTTGGTAAAATCACCATCAAAATCACAATAAAGAATCATTCTGTCATCACTAAGAAACTCCCCCTTGGTTTTCTAATGTAGTCACTCCACCCATTGAGCCCCTCACCCACTGTCCCCAACCCTCACACTTGGCAACCAATGATCTGTTCTCCATCTCTACAATTTTGTCATTTAAAGATATTTTATTTTTAAAACATCACATAGTACATAACTTTTTGATATTTTTTTCAACTTGGCTTAATAATGCTGAATGTGTGGATAGTTATTCCTTTTTGTAATATTTGTTTAATTCGTTTGTCTGTTGAGGGCATTTTAATTGTCTCTGGTTTGAGGCTCTCATCATGTGCACAAGGTAGCAGGGGACATTATAATACAGGCTTTTGTATGAACATACACTTTGATTTCTCTAATATAAATATCCAGGGGTACAATTTCTTGGTCTGATGATAAGTGCATATTTAACTGTATAAGACTGTGGCAAATTATTTTCCAGAGTAGCTGTTTCATTTTACATTTCCATCAGCAATATATGAAGATACGTCACCATTGCTTCACATCCTTGCCAGTGTTTAGTATGTCAATATTTTTTACTTGTCATACCACAAGGTGGTTAATTATATCACGTGGCTTTAATTTGCTTTTCCAAAAGTTTTGACCATTTTTTCTTGTGCTTCCCTGTCATCAGTATATCTATTTCAGTGAAGTATCTATTCATGTATTTTGCCTTTTTTCTAATAAAAATTTTTGTTAACTTTTGAATTTTTGAATTTTTTTATGCACCCTGGACCTAATTCCTTTGTTAGATATGTCTTGCAAATATTTTCTCACAGTCTATGGATATATTCTCATCTTCTTAACTAACTCTTTCATAAAACTTAAGTTTATAATTTTGATAAAGACTAATATTATTATTTTCTTTTATGGAATGTGCTTTTGAGGTTATATGTAAGAATTCTTAGCATAACTCTAGGTCATGAAGATTTTCTCCTGTGTTTTTGCAAAAGGTTTATAGATTTGTGGTTTATATTTATTTTTATGAGCTACTCTGAATTCATTTTTGTATAAAGAAAAAGACATAATTGGTTCAAAGTTCATATTTTTGCATACAGATGAGCAATTGTATTTGCACTTTTGTAAAAAAATCATTTGGACATAAAATGTAGTGGTACAAGCTTGTAATCCCAACAAATCAGAAAGCTGAGGCAGAAGGACTGCAAGTTGAATTCAACCTCAGCAACATAGCAAGGCCCTGAGCAACTTAGTGAGACTGTCTCAAAATAAAAAAAAAATAAAATAAAAAGGATTGAGAATGTAGCTCAATGATAAAGTGCGCCAGGGTTCAAGCTCCAGTATAAAAAAATTAAAAAAAAATTAATTTGGCATGCTTATGTGGGTTTATATTTTAGTTTGAGTCTTTTGTTTTTGTAGATGGACACAATTTTATTTATTTTTATGTGTTGCTTAGTATTGAAACTAGTGACTCATATGTGCTAGGCAAACACTCTGTAACTGAATCATAACACCAGCCCCTGTTTTTCAGTTCTTAATTCTGTTCCATTGATCTATGTGCATATCCCTTGCCTATATTACACACAATCTCAGTTATTTTAATAGTATAATAGGCCTTAAAACAAGAGGAAGCCTGTTATAACCTCCCACTTTCTTCTTCTACAATATTGTTTTAGATATTAATGTTGTTAATATTGTTTTAGTTCCTTTACTTTTCCATTTAAACCTAAGAACTACTTTATTTATATATTCAAAAATCAAAACCATTGCTAGCGATTTTTTATAAGAGCTGTGTTAAAATATGAAAGTCAATTTGGGAAGAACTGGCATCTTCACTATATTGAGTCTCACAGTTCATGAACATAGTACATCTCTTTATTTAGGTCTTTTTTTATTTCATTCATCAATGATTTATAATGGTCAATGTATAGTTTCTGTATATATTTTGTTAAGTTTATTTCAGAGTAATTTTTTTGTGATTTTGATTAGCACTGTGGTATTCTTTTTTTTTCAATATTTGAGTTTCTTTAAAAATTTGTTTTTTAGATATACCTGACAGCAGAGTGTATTTTGACACACTTAGAGAGAGTATAACTTTTTCCAATTAGGATCTCATTTTTTTAATTGGCTCTTTAATAAAATTATTTTATTCTGGGAATAGGAAATACAGTAGAATGAATCAGACATAACTTTCCTACATTCATACATTAATATACCACTAGTGAAACCAACCCCACATCATGGACAACCACAACAATGATTTTCATTTTGAATCTCATTTTTCCTAGCTAGTATTTGAAAAAGGAGATCTACATGCTGACCTTGCATCTGTGACCTGGCTATATTTTGTCAGTTCGAGGAGTTGTGTTTTTTAGATTCCTTATTGCTCCTCCAGGAATTGCTAACTTTGCTACCAGCCTCACGTGCTGCTCTCTTCAACCCCCAGGAAACCTGAATATCCTACACCTTCCCAGCCAGAACCCAATGGTCAATGTTCCTAGGGAGGTTAGCATGAAATGCACAGGCCTAGGTCTGGGCTCTTCTTTCCACCTGCAGTCAGACAGTGCAGAACTTTACATGGAGGTTTTTCCTTTTCTCCCAGAACACTGATGATCTCTTACTATGAGCAAGATGCCTGCTGAACACTGGAAAGACAAAGAAAACAGAAGAGGGCCAGCCACCAAGAATGACTTCCTTTTTCTTATGGCTGTATATTGGTCTACAGCTGTCTTGAAACTTTTGTGATCAAGCACCTTTAAACTTTGAACAACCCTCAGGTTACATCTAGAATGAATGAGGTTGGTGAGAATAAACAATGAAACTAAAATAATAAAGAGTACAATGAACATGTGGATATTTAAAATATGCACAATGCTACTCTAAATGCCACACCAGAATTAACATGTGTATCCTTTATCAAAGCCCCACAAAGCTGGATATTATTTTTCTCTATTTAACATTGGGGAAGTTGAGGCACAGAGAAACTCAAGTTCATATAGTTAAAATGGGTAGAGCCAGAATTTACACAAGCCATGTGTCTCTCAAGCCTGTGTTACATTGTGAATTATATTCTATTACTATATGATAAACATTACAGAAAAGGAAAAACTTTATAGCATGGTGAGTAATCCCACTTACTTGGAAACTGGCCATTTAGAAACTGGCCAATCCCAGGTTCACTGGATGACCTTGGGGGAAGTTACTTATCTGTGTTTCAGTTTACTTGTCTATAATACACAGGTAGTAATAATATTAACCTCATAACCCTGTTGTAAAATTTAAACATAAAAATGGTACTTGATTCATAATAGTTTTGCTTTTTTTTATCAATATATGTCAAGTTCAAATAAAAATATAAAATTGTTAAACAGAGAGAGAAGTTCTTTATGTTTTTCTTGTTTACATCTCAGGGACTGCTGTACTTTATTTAACTCCTTTTCTTTTGATAAACTATAGGCTGTCCCATTCAGCTGTCAGGAAGAATTTGTGACTTCTCAGACAGAGTTGCTAATGTGGCTCTAAGGTGTCTTCTAAGAAGTGAAACCGCTGGATTATAAGAAATTCTCATTTTAAATTATAAAATCTACTGCCCAAGCTGTCCTGTGCAGTGGCTGTATCAGTTTACATGGTCTGGACATTTCCATTTTTTCACACCCACAGCAACACTTTATATTGTTATACTTTGAGCTACCTGCCTCTGGAGAGGGGCAGAAGAAACAAGTAGGACACATGGTATCCAGAGGAGACATTTTCTTTATGATTAATGTTTTAATCTGCTTACAAAATAAATTCTCAATGACTTCGGTAATGAAAAATTAATCATAAGCATCTCTATTCAACTGAATATCCCCTATGAATCTTAAATCTAAAAGGAGTGATATGCCCTGTGACTACACATACATAAAATTTATGATTGCAAATGGACAAAGGAGATGTGAAGGACACTGGTGGAAAGTGACAATGTGATTGATGATGATGATGATGAGGTGAATGTGGTGATGATAGCAGCTGTCACTATGTGCCAGGCTCCATGCCTTACACTTTACAAATATAAATTCACTTACTTCTTGCAATGACTTTACAGAGATTATACTATTATTTCTATTTTACAGATAATGAAACTGAAGCAGAGTTTAAAAATTTCTCAAGGTCACCAGGTAAATTGAAGAGCTAGGATTTAGGCATAGGCAACCCAGCTACAGAGTCTATGTTCTTAAGCAATGTTGCTACAACCACCCCCTTCCTATTAGAGAGTTGTTGAGAGTGGCAACCATGTAGTGTAAGACCAATGGGACAATGACATCTGTGTCTGCAGAACTGATGAAAGGGCTTTAGCATGTGAATTTTATTGAAGTTGAATTTTTATAATAAATGATGACAAAATTCTTAAGCTCCAGATTCCATCCTTCTACAGAGATAGAAATTGGAACTCAGGCACTTAGAGTTTCATCCACAGTTACAGTAAGTGTTGGAGCAAGGGTGTAAATCCTATCATTCTGCCTTATTGCCCAGTGTGGGAGGCAGGATGGTTCCCCACACACATGTGTGCCCAAGTCACTGAAACCTCTGAGTTACATTTCAAGGCAAAAGGTATTTTGCAGATAGGATTAAAGTTAAAGACCTTAAGATAGTGAAATTATACTAGATTTTTCTAGTGGGCCCATAGGAATAGTAAAAGCAGAGATGTTTCTCTGGCTGGATTCAGAGAGATGAAGCAGCTGAGGTTAAAGAGTTTCAAAAGGAGGGGTTTTCATCCTGCTCTTGCAGGAGGGTCCACTGGGAAGAGTGCATACAGCCTCCAGGAACAGAGACCAGCCCCAAGCTGAAAATGAGGACCTCAGTCCTACAACCCCAAAGAACTTAATTCAGCCTACAATTTAAATGACCTCAGAGGCAGAGTCCAGCCTAGAACCTCTAGAAAGGGATGAAGCCCTGTCAGCAGCTTGAAGAAGTCATCATTATGAAGAGCTAAGCAGAGGACCCAGCTGTGCCAGGCTATTCTAGGGCTCCTTAGTGATAGAAATGTGACATAATAAATGGATTATTTTTTTCAGCAGCTAAGATTTGTGGTAATATGTTACAGCAGCAATTGTAAACAGATACATTTGGTGTTGTTCTCCACAACACTGCAGGCAACTGATGATTGACAGGGCTTGGTCTAAAAATATCTCTTTCCCTAACCTGTCAAACTGACTGATATTTCTGCTGTCAGAGACACACCTTGAAATGAAGACATTTTTTTACAAAAGTCTTTTTGCTAAGCTCAGATTCTTAGATGAAATAAATGATGCTTTAGTAGTGAATCAGGAATGACCATACCACCAGAGGAGCTTGCCACCATGGAATGCAGACCAGGTACATTTTGATGCAGAATTCAGAAGTTCCAGGTAGAAAAGGTCTAGCTCTGAAAAAGGAACACTCTATGCAGAGGGCAAAGGTGGGAGGGCCCTGAATGGCACGCAGGAACTAAGGGCTAATTAGTGACAAAAAAGATAATCTGAAGGTGTCATTTCCACCCACAATAGGACTGGGAATAATCAAGAAGTATTTCTGGGATAGTGGATAAAATGTGAGAAAGAAGGAATGACCAATAGTTAGAAATCCTACAGAGCTGGCAGAGCAAAATCAAATGTTTACAATGTGAAACCAATATGCACAATTTTTTTCTTGCACAAATTAATGGTTGCTTTCTATTTAAAAAAGTACGATACCACTGAGCAACACCCTTAGCCCAGCACTTGCTTGCCATGTGTGAGGCCACAGAATCAATCCTTCACATCAAAATAATTAATTAAATAAATAAATAGAAGGATAGGTAAATATATAAATAATTTCCTTGGCCTAGATTTAATTTTTTTGGTTACAACAGCATTTCTGGACCATAAGACTGTGTCAGTGCAATGCCCTTGTACTGTGGATTTGTGGCTTTAGTGCTGGGCACAGAAAAGGACCATCATGAACTGAAGAACTACTCAGCTCCAGGGGGAAATGCAGACACAGTATTCTCAGGTTCGATTTTCCAAGAGAGGCCAAAAGGCCAAATTTTCATGAGAACTCCTAATTTCTAAATGTTGTCAACTACATAGCCAAGAAGCGACAACCGTGGGTCAGATATGGAACCATGTTGGATCTAGAATTCACGAGGTTAGTGAGCATAAATATTAAATATGGAGTCAGGATTTTTAAATCCTCTGTTGCCCAAGTTTGTATTCCTCATCCCTATTGTGGATTGCAAAAGACCTTTGTATTCTGTCCTCAGAACAAGGGTTATTATCCTAGGAGTAGAGTGTGTTTTCCTTGGAAAGAATGTCCAGAGCTTTAATAAAGTACTTAAAAGGCTTAGAGACACCCCAGAGACTAATGGATAGAAACTGGATGGCTAGGGGTTAAAGAGAATGCATTTCAAGTAAATTTCTCAAATATTGTCAATGGAGAATGAGAAAGTGGTAAGTGTGGGAACATGTCTTAAGGTAATGGAGACCCAGGCATGTTTTTTTTGTTGGAGAAGGAGAGGAAAGAAATAAAAGACAGAAAGACACACACACACAGACTTGGAAGGATTCATGGTTCTATAGGGCAAGAACACTTTGGAAAAAGTCCATGCCTTATCTTCTGGCATGAGAATCCCAAAAAAGCTGATGAGCCAAGCTAAAGCAAGAATTAACAGAAGGAAGCGCAATTTCCCTCCTACCTTTTTGCTCTCCCAAAAGTGAAGCTGAGGAGCTTTTCTTACACACTCCCTTCTGTCCTGCTTTTCTTTGGGGCTCCTGTCAGCAGTCTCCTCATGCCATAGAACTGGGGCCAGTGTGCTCTAGAAGAGCTACTGGTATGTGTTTCTTAGCAGCTTCTGCTTTCATCCAGAATGGGGGAATGGTAACCACCTCCTCTCATTCTCCCAGTTCCTTGGTATACTGCCTTCTTCTGGGAGTATTTATTACTGATTTCACTTGTTCTCAACCCTATACCAGGCCCATTTCCAATAGCTAATAACTGTGTGATCATTAGTTGTTGGGATGGAAGTCTGATGTTCTCCCTAAAATCAGTCCAGGATGGCTAGATCCACTCAGCTCATTTTTATCCAACTGCCATTTAGGGAGTACATGCATGCTGTGCCAAACTGAGAGCCAGGGCTGAGATAGGTAGGGATAAACCAAACAGGGAACTTTCCCTGCCTTTGTGGAGCTAAAAGCCCAGGAAGGGAGATAGGTTTCAAAATACATAAATTATGATAACTAGATAAACTTTAAAAGACAAGATACCATGAGCATATACCATAAGTAGGAAAAGCATTGGCTTTTCAAATGATACAGTTTTGAGGTAAGATTAAATTACCCATGTGGTATGGTAGAAGGGGGTTACCAAGTCTGGGTCTTATAAGTAGAGAAAGAGTGCTGTGAGGTCCCTTGAGAACACAGAATCAGCACCTAACTATGAGGAGTCATCTTGGGAACAGGTGGGTTATTGGCAATGGTGACCTCTTAGTAGAATTAGGAAGTCTCAGGCACACATTCTTTTTTTTTCAAATAAATGAAGGTGTTTATTTAAATATTTATACAAACATGGCCCTAATAGTAGTAGATATACTTTCCAAAGGTGATTACTTTCCTAAAGATATTGCACAATAGAAAATACTTGTTAATTCTCACATTAAATTTCAGCTATACTTTAAAAATTATGTCATTTGTATGTCAACCATGAATCTTGCACAGTGTCATCCAACTTACAGCCAGAGAAATAAAATTGGTAAGAATGTTCATTTAAAAAGTCAAATAGAACTTTAAACCTGAATCATTTACATTTTTACCTTACAAAATATAAAAACTACATTTTTTACCCAAGACTCTAAAAATATATACTTATGTACTTTAAACAAAATGAAAAATAAAGTTTTGAGTATCAAACAGTATATTATCTACCCTGTAGACAGCATCACCATCTAACACTGCCACTGTGTTAGCAACTTATGAATGGCATCCCACTAGAGGAAAAGGTGCTCCTAAATTATGTTTATTTTATTTTATGTTTTATGTTTGGCAGTTCTGGGATAACCCAGGGCTCTGAGTTGGGTTCAATCCCCAGGACAGGCACACATTTGAGGGTTTGACTATACCTCTTTCACAGTGTTCCTAGTTCTGGTGGAGTTCACAGGTTAAGAGTCTTTCCTTCTAAAAGTAGAAACTGGAAGCTCACTTTTCCCTCACTAGGAATGGAGAGTGAGATAAGAAGGAACAAGGAGTTCTAAATTATATATGAATCATACAACAGCTCCATCCATTCTATCTGCCCCTGCCCTTGTAGCTAGGGTGCAGATGTTGCTCTTGGCAATGCAGCCTGTAAGCCCAATGACCTGGTGCTGCTGGAGATTCTGAGAGTTACCCAAAATAACATGACATTCTCCCTTTCTTCTCAGAGCAGCTATAGTGGATTCTGTTATTTGCAACTAGGATCTCTGAAAATGCAGGATGGCTCAATAATCAAAGAGAAAGAGAAAGTGTGGAAGGTGGCAGGAAGGGGAAATGGGTACCAGGGTGAAAGGCAGAGTGGCATGGGCAGGAGAAACTCATCATTCAAAAGATACACTTCTCCAAAGTCTAAGAAGAAATGCCCTTATCCTGGGAGCAAATGATTCTGGGTATCCTTGGTATTTCTGAAACTATGGGAACATTGATGTGCTACTTCATACAGAAGCATAGGGCTGTGGGAACTTACAGGTGAGCCCAAAGAAACACAATATCTTGATCATGGAGTTTAGATATTATCTGAATCTCCGAAACCCACTTAGTCATCTTCCACAGTCATATATGAAAGAATAAACTACTATGAACAAAAGTCCAAGGCCCACCTGTTAGAGGTGCAGCCTTGAATATGAAGTCACCTCACTTGTTGAGTCCTCAGTTTTCTCATCTGTAACATGGGGGTAAGACATGGTTCTATGTATGAAATGGCACTTGCACAAACCTATTATAAATGTGATTAATGTGATAGATGGTTCTTATCATCTTTATAGTACACAAACAGATGTGAAGAAAAAAATAAAAAGAAAACAAATTAATATTTTTCAGTAAGATAAACAATTTCATATTTTAAAAAAGAAAATGAAAGATAAGACTGATGATGGGTCAGTAGGTTCAGTTAGGGCCTGCAGCTGTGGATTGAAAATGGTCAAGATCAAGAAATAAATAGCTATCAGAAAAGAGGTTAAGAATAATGTCATTCATCAGGACTTATGGTTGCAAGTGACACAGAACTCGTGCCATAGAGGCTTCAGATTAAAAAAAAAGAAGAAGCACATTCATCACTTGTATAATCAAAAGCTCAATTGCCCAAGAACAATTAGATTCAAAGACTCTAATAATAAAACCCCAACTCTTTCTCTGTCCATATTGTTTTGTTTTTATTGCTGGTTATTCTCAGACAAATTCTCTCTTCCTGCTGCCAAGAGGGTCATAGCAGCTCCAGCCCTGTGTCAAGCTAGGTTCTGATTTATTTCAAAGCCTATGGCTGAATCTCAGAAATTCTTGTAAAGTCTTAGGGACCCAAATTAAATGATGTACAGTTAAACTAATCACTTATGATCTAGGAAAACTGATGATCTAATTGTCTAATTATGCACTCTATTTCCACATATGGAGCCAATCAATACCTCCTCCACAAGGACAGCAGGGTCCTTTACACGTATAGAAAAAGAGTGGCCAAAACAAACACTAATATTTACCACCAATTGTTACTAGTGGTGGGTATCTTCTATGCCTTGAAGAATCTGAGTTTGACCTACCTCGAAAAAAATATCATTCTTAAAACCACTGTAAAATCTGCAAATTCCATTTCATTTTTTTTTTCTGAGAGGAACCTTATTTCAGAGCCTTATAAGATTTATTGGTCAAGAAGTTTGCTCAATTGCTGCTCTTTGAATAAACCTTTTAAATATTATGACTCTTCTAACTTTCAATGGAGCTCCCACATATGTTCTTTAATTTGACATAAATTTAGAAACTCTCCTATGAGTCAGGGAAGTTAAATAGCTTGCTTCAAGTCACACAGCCAAGCCATATTTCCTTCTCTCCAGCTTATAAACAGAGCAGTGGGTCTACTCAGCATGATCCCAGAGATACTAATGAGAGATAGCAAGGGGGAAGTCAGGAGAAGGTAGAGGAAAGAATTTAGTATTTAAACAGAAAGGAATATGAGGGCAGAAGTAAAGCTAACAGTCCTTGTTTCCATACAGTTTAAAGTCCATGAGGGAGCAGGACAAAAATGCAGCCCACTCCCTGTGCTCACCAGTGCCCACACAGGTAAGCCTTCTGGGAGTTTCCACTGATTTTGGTGGTGACTGCCCTGCATTCTTCAAGTGAAGGTGGGAGCAAGGCAACCAGACTCTAAAAAGGTTATGAAATCACAATTTTTATTATTAACGTGCTGAATTATAAAGTGACCAACTCTATGTGGTGGAAAATCAAGGGTCAAGACTCCACAGAAACAATTTGTTTCTGGGGGATCCTCCAGGCCAGTGGTTGGTTCCCCACGTTTGGAGGCACATTAGGAACATTATTAATGTTATCCAACTGATTTACAGAAAACACGCATGATTTGTATGCACTGTCAGGACACAACTAAGAATGTAGCCCCAGGGATGCCTTCCCAATGCCTCAAGAGGCCACCCACTCCAGGCTTCCTGCTATTACAGTGCCCCAGCTTCCTAGGTCTCTTTCTGAATAATGAAGTCAGCCTAAGGGAAAGGGGGAAAGGGGAGGAGACTAGGAGGTGGGGACTTGATAGCAGAGACAGAGATTATTGGGGGAAGTTTTTTTCAGTAAACTGCCTTTTCCAGGTGCTGGACACAAAGAGCTCTGAGTGCTTCTTTCTAGGGCTGAGTAAAGATACCCCCTTCCAGTCTTTCACTTTATTCTACCCACACTGTGACTAGTTTCCTTTAAAAGCAATACCTTTACACTTAAATTTCTTAAAAAAAAAAAAAAACTTTACATCTCTACCTAAATCGAGAGCTACTAACATTTTAGGGGGAAAATAAAACACTCAGAAAACCAAAGTAGAATATTACTCAATCCTACTTTTGGTAATTATTCTTTACTCTGGGCCCAGAGATGTACTTTTTATTAAAAAGTACAGTAGCAGAGTAGAAGGAAATAGCCAGAAAAGACATGTTGCAAACATTAACACCAAACAGACACTCTTGTCATTCAAAGGATTGAAATGATAGCAAAAGCAGTAATGTTCTCACCAACTGACTTGCTCTTTTTTCATTCCTCACCCAAGCTGGGAAACACCAGGTTTTATTTAACAAATATTTGTTGAATTTCCTCCTAAGTGTTCCTGGCCCTTAGGTCCGGGGAAGTGTGACAATGTTCCCTTGGGATGTAACATGGTAGAGACAGACACTCAATGGAAAGTAAAATTGTTTCAAGTGGGGTTTGAGCAGTATTTTCACAAAATCTACCAGGGATGACAGTAAGAGCCACTTGGCCTATGGAGATGTGCAAGGGTGGATTTCACTTGCCAGAGTCAAGGTCCAGAGGCAGCTTGATCCTCCAGAGAGGGAGACCATAGTTTTGTGTAGAAGAGTCCTATTCATGTTCAGATTCTCAAAAAGTGGGAAAGTGGCTAGTCACTGTAACTTGATATCCTCTTTATCTAAAGGACACTACAGAGACCTGCTCTTTGTCCCTGATTCAATCAGATGACAGAGGAGATGTTTTAATAGTTTTCCAGTCCAATGGCCAAGAAAAACAAAATATATCATACACATGGTTGTGTTTAAAGGCAACATGACAACTTATGTCCAACAATTGCTAATTGCTGCTGGAGCAAAAGTGGTCCCCTTTGCAATTGCAGTTGGGTTAATCTAATTAACTGCAAATGAAGACACTATGCTTATTTTCAAGTTCAGCGAAAACAGTCAGAAGGATATATCTTTTTTTTTTTTTTGCATCCAGTTTCTATTCACAAAGAAAAAGCTCCAGTCCATCTTTTAATTTTTTTGAAAAATTCCTGACATTACAGAACTAAACTGAAATGTATTAATAGTCCACTCTTACATTTCCATGACAAACAGAAAAATTCATGAGCCAAAAAAAAAACAAAAAAACAAAAACAAAAAAAGGGAGAAGCTTATAAAACTAAATATGGATCTCAGCATTAACAGCTGAACAGAGAAAGGAATTAAAACACTTTAATTAAAAAATCACGAGTGGATGATAAAGTGTGTAGAAACTGAAAATTTACAAACTATTTAAAACCTGGAATCGCTGACTGTTCAGAAACTACACAGATGGATCATGGGTGGTGGTGAACAGCAGAAAGGGATTATGGATGAATCTGCATTGTTCTAGCTGCTCCCCATGCCACCCGTCTCCGAGGAAAGCCTGACGTTGATTAGATACTGAGCCAGGCTAATGCTGGCAGCAGATCCAGTGATGGTAACCTGCCTATCGGTAGATCCTTCCACTGGGTTCGCAATTTTGATCTGCGCCCCAGACATCTGATGGATCTCATTGATTTTGGCGCCTTGACGCCCGATTATGCAGCCAATCAAATCGTTTGGAATGGTGAGTTCATGAGAAGTAGTCTGAGCAGATGCATCCAAACCTGCACTGAATCCGGTGTTGCCATGCGTCATAGGAAAATGAGACTGTTGCATTGCCAACTGGTGCAGCTTGGTCAAATCTGGCTGTGGAATGGCATACTGTCCTTGAATGGTATAGGCCTGACCACCTGCAAAGATGACTGGAGAACTTGACGGCTTGGGCCGGTACGGGATGGTCACGCCCTTCGGGGGGGACTCCAACATGACCACGCAGATCTGTTTGACACACTCAATGATGGATTGCGGAATGCCAGCAATAGTGATGGCCCGCTCAGTTGAATTGGGGAGCATATCCCCTGCCACCTGGACTTGAGCCCCTGTACTCTCTAGTATTTCCTTAATCTTGCAACCACCTTTTCCAATGAGAGAGCCACACTGACTAGCAGGGACCACCAGCCTCAGAGTGACCGGGGGTCTACTGACAGCTGTGCTATTGGTCATAGAGCTGCTGATGTCCTCTTCCAGTTTGTCAATGATCATAGCAAAGGCTTTGAAGATGGCATTAGTGGGTCCAGCCAAAGTGATAATTCTCTCAGGACAATTCCCTTCTGAGATATTGATACGTGCACCACTCTCCTCGCGCATCTTCTTAACCGATTCTCCTTTCTTTCCGATGATACTGCCAACTTCCTTTCCATGCATAAGTAGCCAAATGGTGAGAGTGACATTTAATCCACCTTCAATCACACCGGTGTCCATGTCGAGCAGTGTTATGGGGAGCTGGACTTTGAGTGGTCAAGTCTTTGGTCACTGGTGGGGGTGAAAGCCAAAAACTGCAGGCGCGAGACGACTGAGGGGAAAAGGGGAGCCGGCGGGAAGGGGAAGGGCGGGAGGCCGGGGGCGGAACAATAGGGGCGGGCGGGAAGGCAAGGGGGGCCCCGCGGGCGGAGGAGGAAGGGGGGGTGGAGGAGGAGGAGGAGGAAGGGGGAAAGAGACCCCGGGGCGGGTGGAGGGCGGCGGAGGGCGGGCGGGCGGGAGAGGGCGCAGGCTGCGGCTGCTCGCTGCCTCTGCTGGTCTGGGAGAAGGATATATCTTTATAATGTTTTCCCCTCTTCTGTTTAAGGCTCCCACCTGCCAACCTGGTTTTCAATCCCTAAGTGCTGGTGATATTACATGAGACTTTTTGTTTGCAGTTTGGACCAGATTGCTTCAGAGTCAAAGGTTTCCATACCCTTAAGAAGTCATATTTTAAAAAATAAATACTTCAGCACTGCTGCTTTTGATTGCAGTTGATCAATACCTAGTCTCTAGAATAGAGATTGAAAAATCCAACAAGACACACATCACCCATAGAGTCACTGTTCCATGTCACACCTACCCACTCCTTCCCAACAGCTCAAGGACTCCATGTCCCAAATGATTATCTGGGTTTCACTCAGGCCTAGAATGTGGGTATAAGAATCTCCAACACTTCCAGAACCTCAGAATTGGTACTGGCCTACTTCATGTGGGTGAGTCCCAGAGGAGTAGTGGTGGGAAGTGGCAAGGATAGTGGCGATTTTAGCTCTGTTTTGGGGCTTTTTGACTCATCTTTGATAGGAAGCTGGAGAAACTTGGGAAAGATAATGGATTAAGCTCATCCCATTTAAACAGCTCACATAGCCATAAGAAAAATGATTAATCATTACAATGCTGGGTTTCAAAACTGCAAGCAGTCTGAGGGTCATGATATTTTAGGCTCTTTGAGAGCAAAGATCTAGGGCTTTGGATTTAGGCAGCCTGGTTGCAAATCCCAGCACTACCATTTGCTGCATGTTGAAAAATTTGTAAGTTACTTAGTGTCTGAGCTTTGGCTTCCTCACCTGTGAAATGGGTATAATACCACTTGCCTTTCAGTCATTTTGAGGATGACAGACTGTGCCAATGATGATGCCAAGGTGTGTACCTATTCAGGAATGGTAGGATTTCTCTGCCACCCTGTGCCTTTCCTGAAAGGTTGCTCTCTCTTCTTTTTTCTTGATTCCTCCCAGCAATTGTAGCACAAGAAATCTCTCTGGTGTCATCAAACACTGACCTTCAAAATTTTATCTTAGAATAGATATTTTTCAGGGGCAACACTGGGTGATAGCTATTGACTCTAGCTGTGACCTAGGAGAGTGCTCTATTCCTGTTGAAGGTCAATTCCTAAGTGTGCTCCACACCATTTTAACTAGTGCTTGTATTTCTTGGGAGAATTAAAAGAAGGAAGAGGAGGAGGAGAAGGAGGAGGAGGAGGAGGAGGAGGAGGAGCAGGAGAAGATGACAACATTCTGTGGTCATATCAGTTTGGAAAATAGCTTTGTTTACCTTTCATTTTAGTTACAATCTGGCATCTGGGTCTCTTCTCAACATGCTTTCCTTTAAATAATCTCAATTCATCCTCCTAAGATGCTTATTCACTTTCACAGGTGTGAAAATGTGGTTCAGAGATGTTAACTGACTTGCCCAGTTTGTTCAGCTGAGCACTGTTGGAGCCATTGGCACTCCCCATGTCCAAGTATCTTTTCTGTGCATCTGGAAGAAACACTTTTGTGTATCTCTTTCTTGCTATTAAACAACAACAGAATCTATAAATCATGGCATAAGCTCCTAGGATTACATTGTCCAACAATTGCATTTTCATGGAAATGAGAAAACCAGAGAAGAAACATAATTTATCTAAGAGTTCCAAATTAGAAGTGACAGAGCCAAAATGGAAACCCAGCCTACAAACCTCTACCAGGCTGCTTCACCTTATGCCCAGGGCTAACTTTTTTGGCTCAAGGTCCCCAGTTATCTTTTTAAATTTCATCTTCCCTCCCTTCAACACTAGAGTAATGCTATACAAGAGATCTTTCTGTGATGATGGAAATGTTCTACAGTTCCGTATGATAACCACTAACTACATGTGGCTTTTGATCACTTGGAATATATCTAGTGCAAAGAGGAAACTGAATTTTTAATGCTACTTAGTTGTAATGAGTTTACATTTCTAAAGCCATATGTGGCCAATGGTGACCATATTGGACAAGATGATTGTAGAGGCCAGAAAACATGTAGAATCTGTAGAGCCAATGAGTGCAAACATCATATGGGCAGAAGATCCTCTTTTAATTACAACCAAGGCCAAATTACCTGGACATTATTAAGGGCTAAATTCAGATTGATTTAATGGCAGGGCAAAACATGAGATGCCATTGCTCAAGTTGTTTCTGCCCTCCCCCAGCAATGTTTTACCTGTTGTTCTAATCAATTTTCCTTCAGGGAGACCTGCAGCTTACCTTTCCCCTACCAAGCAGAGAAAATGTTTTTTTTTTTTTCCTGTGGAATCCCCACATTTTTATAATTATCTCCAGATGTATGAAGAGGAAGAGGGTTTCTCTTTGCTGAGATCCTCTGCTAGGCAAATGGATAAGAGAGGAAATAGTTTTTCTGGTGAGACAGATGTTCAGAGAGGGTGGGAGATAGTTGCTGAAAAAAAAGGAGGTAATTAGAGGAGAGTGGTATTAAATGATTTAACCTTCTTCTCTATCTCCCCTACAAAACCTTCAGTTAAAGGGAGACTGTTCAATCTATGGAGAGAAATTGGTATACCTCACTATTTTGAGAGACAAAAGTGAATTACATGCTATCCAATAAAAACACTTAACATACTAGGAATCAATGGGAACTTTCCCAACCAGATAAGGGACATATACAAAGATAAAAATGCAGAGCTAACATCACACTCAATGATGAAGGACTAAATGTTTTCCTCCTAAGATCAGGAGCAAAAAAACTGATGCCTACTCTTGCCCCTTGTATTCTACATTGTGCTAGAAAATTCTTGCAAAAATTCTTATGCAAGAATAAAAAAATAAGGCGATCAGTTTTTTAAAGGAAGAAGTAAAACTATCTTTATTTGCAGTTTAAATCATGTACAGAGAAGATTCTAAAGAATTCACCAAAATGTCATTACAACTATGGCATAAGTTCAAACAAGGTTGGAAGATAGAATATCCCAAAGCCAACTGTATCTGTTCTAAATGTTGACAAAGGGAAAATGAAGAATGAAATCAAGAAAACAATTTTATTTATAATAGCATCAGAAGAATAAAACTCTTAGAAATAAATTTAACCAAATAAGTGTAAGACTTTTTATTGGAAGACAATAAAACTCTAATAAAATAAATTAGAGAAAAACTTAATCAGTGAAAAGACATCCCATGTTTATAGTCTGGAAGATTTAATATTTTTAAGAGGGTAACAATACTCCAAAAATCTACATGTTAAGTGCAATCCGTGTCAAAAAATCAACTAACTTTTTGGAAGAAACTAACAAAATGATCCTGACATGAAAATTCAATAAACCCAACATAGTCAAAACAACCTTCAAAAACAAGAACAAAGTTGGAGGACTCCAACTTCTTGATTTCAAAACTTGCTACAAAGTTACAGAAATTGAGACATTATGGACTGGCATAAGGGTGGATACACAGACCATTGCACACATTTGAAACCTTTACATTTCTGATCAATTAATTTTCTAGATGGAAGTTAAGACAATTCAATTGCACAGATGGTTGTGGGACAACTGCAACATGCAAACAAAACAACATGCAAACAAAACAGAACAAACAAGCAGAAACAACAAAACAAAAGTGAACCATAAACAAAGATTAATTCAAAATGATTCAATATCTAAATGGAAGAGCTAAAACTATAAAACTCTTAGAAGAAAACATGGGTATAAACAGCAAGACCTAGGGTCAGTTGAT
This sequence comes from Ictidomys tridecemlineatus, assembly GCF_052094955.1. Taxonomy (NCBI): domain Eukaryota; kingdom Metazoa; phylum Chordata; class Mammalia; order Rodentia; family Sciuridae; genus Ictidomys; species Ictidomys tridecemlineatus. Next base: position 228,402 of record NW_027521806.1, on the reverse strand, counting down.
AATCTCTCAGATATAATACCCAAAGTACAAACCACAAAAGAAAACAAACCAGAAACATTAGTCATGGAATTAAAAAAACATTTTGATTCAAAGATGTCAAGAGAGTAAATACAACCCACAAAATTGGAGAAAATTTTCACAACTCATATATCTGATGAGAGACTCAAATCTAGAATATACAAAGAGCTATCACAACTCAATAATGAAAAGGTAAGTAAAAATTTAAAATAGACAAAAGATCTGAGTAGATATTTCTCCAAAGATAAACAAATGACCATTTTTAAACAAATGACATGAAAAGATGTTCAATCTCATTAGCTATCAGGGAAAAGAAAATCCAAACCACAGTGAGACATCACTTCCACATTACTAGCATAGCTATAATAAAAAAAGAAAATAACAAGCCAGAATGTGAAAAAAAAACCCTCATATATTTCTGGGGATAATGTAAAGCACATCCCTTTTGAAAAGAGATGGACAATTTCTCAAAAAACTATGGGTAGAGTTACTACATATCTCTGCAATTCTACTCCTAGGCACATAGAAGAGAAATGAAAATATATGTCCACACAAAAATTTGGATGTGAATGTTCATAGCAGTATTTTGCATAATAGCCAAAAAGTGGGAATCACTCAATTGTCCATCAACTGATGAACAAATACATAAGCATGTGGTATGCCAATACAGTGGAATATTATTTGTCAATAATGAAGAACTGATACTTGCTACCATGTGGATGAAACTTTAAAACATTATGCTCAGTGATAGAAGTCAGATACAAAAGGTCAAGGGTTTAATTTATAAATGAATTCCACAGCTGGAGTTCCTTGGGTGGGATGGCCAGGATAGGCCAACCTAGAGAGAGAAAGGAGATGAGTTGTTGTCAATGTCTAGAGGGAATTTGGCTGACTGGAAGATGGAAGTTCTCTTTGGGATGGGTGGTGAAAATGTTTTAAACTGATGATGGTGATAAATGTACAACTTTAACTATTTTGGAAGCCATTGGATTTTATTTTTTAAATAGGTGACTTGAAGAGTATATAAATTATATCTCAATAAAGCTGTTTCTAAAGAGCAAGATGCATATGGACACATACAACACATCAATGATATAAAAATACTAAAAATGCATCTGGGGATATGGCTCAGTTTGTAGAGTGCTTGCCTTATATGCACAAAGCCCTGGGTTCAATTCCCTGCACCATCAAAACAAACAAACAAACAAAAAATTAAAAATGCAAATAAAACTATTGTTTAGGAATACATATGAATGTAGTAGAGACACAGAAACCAGCATGTGAATAATAAGAACACAAACTGGGAAGGCTGTGGCAAACCCAGGAGGGGATGGTTAGTGCATTAGGGAGACACTGGGTGGAGAAAAACTTAACTCTTAAGCTTGATGTTAGAAGGAACATAGATGTTCTTACTATTATGTCCATACCTTGTTTATTAGCTTTTAATTCTTTGTAAAAACATTTTATGGCCATTTCACAATATTTTAGAAGCTGGATATGTGGCTTTGATATAGTAAGGTTGAAGACTGGCCTCAGGGGCCTTTGGACTGGGTGAACACAATGCTGGAAAAAAAACAGCCATCCCTGCAAGTTCCCTGAATTGAATTCAGCAATTTCTTGGACCATCTCCAGAACATCCTTCCTTCTGGCTGGTGGTGTACAGCAGTAGCTCAACCATACAGCCAGAGACTCCTGGTTTGAATCTCCACTGTGAGCCTTCTTATTAGCAGAATGGCCTTTTGCAAATTGTTTCACTTCTCTAAACTTTGCTTTCTTATTAGTTAAATGGGAATAATACCATCTACCCCTCAAAATTGGTGCTGACTGAATAAAAAAGGTAACATCTCCTCTGGTGTCTGGTGGCCCCACCTGCTGTTGATGCAGTTTCTGCAGAAGCTGGGCTCTCCATGCTCATCTCAGGGAGATAGGCTGTGCTGGGTTTTATACTCCTTGGCATGCTGTACCAGTGGCCATGAGTAAATACTGGCTGAGTGGGACTGACTTGTAGAGCCCCATCATCCTTTCTGTCTTCCTAACTGCTTTGAAAAGCAAAGGGATCAAAAGGCCCTCAAAGACAGCTCCCTTCACTACTCATAAAAACAAAAAAATATATATGTATATAAATAATCTAGCTCTGTCCTTCTCTGAGAATGATTTTTTTATTCCCAGCTGGTCATCAGCTTCTGGAGGCTCATAGGGCAGGGTCAGTTCCCAGGGGTCCAGGGATAGAAGGATGAGAGTAGGAATGGATATCTGTATAGAATCTTCCCTCATAGGGGGGAAGCTCCCTCTACTTTTTGTGGAGACTGAAGATTGGATGCCTTGGCTCAGGCCCTCAGAAGTAAGATCCAGACACATCTAGGGGAGAGCTGGACCTCAGAAACTGGGCCTGAGAACCAGGCAGGTCAATGAGATTGGGATTGTATTGTAGCTGAGCAGTGGAGATAGAAATCACTCTATGTGTAGGAGCAGTTGCAGAACTGTTGCCCTGGAAGCCATTCTCCACGTTGAACAGAACACATAAAGTGCATCTTCTGAGCTCTGGGATCTGAAGCCTCCTCTTCAAATGTCAATCCTGACACAGAGCTCTCAGGAGTAAGCAATTCCTCTACTCTCTCAGGGACTTGGCTGGTTTGTTGGTAAGGGCAGAGGTCTCTGTGCCTGGTTCAGGTCTCTGCACCATCCAAAAATATTTTGTGGCTAATGAGAAAGGAACATGGAGGAAGAGCCTTTTGGGGCCTGTGGGCTCTATCCTGGCAATGAAAAGACCCCAATCAAAGGACCTCATGTGGCATGGATGCAGGCCAGACCTATGGCCTCCTTTATATCACTTCCAGCAACCTATGTGGCACTGCTGTACTACAGTTACTGACCTTACTAACCTATGGTCTTTCTGGTCTAGGACAGAGCAAAAAAGAAGGGGATGAGTGGCTTTGGGAATGAAGGGAAAAGTGACAATCATTCACTCCACCCTGGGCTTACTTTCTGATGTCCAGTGGGCCACTCTCCTACCCATAAAAATGAAGTACCTGTAGAAATCAGAGTCCAGGACTACCACAAAACCTTCTCTAAAAGCTCTTGGGAGCCATAGCTGACTGCCCATGGCTACTGCCCTTCTCCCAACTATCTTCCACCCTACTGCCAAAGCTACCTCTGTAGAAATCCAGTGGAAACATACAAACCAGCCGTCTAGATCCTACCTACCAGCTCCTCCCCTGCAGCCCATAGTTGGGTTTCTCCTTGGCCTGCCTTGAGTTTTTTTTTAAGAGAGAGAGAGAGAGAGAGAGAGAGAGAGAGAGAGAGAGAATTTTTAATATTTATTTTTTAGCTTTCGGCAGACACAACATCTTTGTTTGTATGTGGTCCTGAGGATAGAACCCGGGCTGCATGCATGCCAGGCGAGCGCACTAGCACTTGAGACACATCCCCAGCCCCTGTCTTGAGTTTTTAACACCACATGCTTTTTCTCCTCAACAATTGCTGGTGAGAACTAGTGCAGAGCCTCCCAAGATAGGTGCTCGTGGGAGCAGCCTCCACCATTCCCCACTGTCTCACACTATCCTGCTTCTTTCAATATATCACCTGCAGGGTATCTGCTGACACCTGAGTTCCCCACTCTTAGTTTCTAGGGAAAGACTTGTAGCACATCACAAAGGGAGGGAAGGGAGAGGAGGGAAGGATGGAGAAAAGGAAGGAAAAAAGAATGAGAGGAAGGAAGAAAGAAAATGAGGAGGCAGGGAGGGAGGGAAGGAAGGAAGAAATCCTTCAGCTATGTTGGGGGGATCCAGAGTGGATCCAGCAAAGATCTTTCTTGCCAGGACTTCTGTGCTCATTCTGCAGAGCACGGTGGTGAGTGCCTCCATCTTAACACCCACCATTGTGCCTGTCACTGTGCCCCTGGGAGCTTGAACCAACTCTGGGGCTGCTCTCTGAGTTCCATACAAAGCAGGTAAAAGGAAGCACTATGAGTTTGTGGGGGTGAAGGGAAGAGAGAGACAAAAACAGCAGAAGCAGAGGGAAGTGGAAATGAGGCAGAGGAGTTCTGCTTAGCAACCACACAAGAAAATTAGAGAAGAGACAGGACCATTAAAATAAAATACTACTTCTCACACACCCACACCTGCTAATCTTGTGGCATTTTGTTCAGTGTTGGTAAGAATTTGCAGGGCTGATGTTAGAGTGAGCACCATTCTTGAGGAAGCCCCACCGTCTTGGTGAATGTGCAAAAACCAATTCTTAACCAGCTTGATGATAGCACTCTGGAGGGCCCTGGAGGGAGGGTGGGAAGTCCTATAGGAGACATGTGAACCCTCTTCTTTGCCTGTCTCATTTTTTTTTCTAGCTCTCAGCTCTTTCTCCTCAGCCTACTAACATCTCGAAAAGAAAGGAAAGTGTCCAGGGGTTTCCCTCGCCCCATCTGTTCCCCAAATTCCCACTTCCAGCCCCAACCCTGTTCTATCCTTCCCACTGAAAATCCTCCCTTGATTTTCTTTCTTAATTTGATTTTCTCTGGCTCTGAATCAAGATCAAAGGAGTAAATTCTTTCCAGTCTTTAAAAAGTCATTTCCAGAGTCTTCCACTAGCAGATGCATACAAAATGATCATAATTATTTTAAAAGAAATCTTTCTTGCTCCCTCAAACTCTTCTTTCCCACTTCTCCTGCAGGTTTGAGGAAGGGAGATTCTAGAGTGTCCTTGTGGTTGCAGGTGGACCAGCATACATCAAATTCTTCCAGTCCAAGTGAGAGATGCACTCGCTCTCTCTCAATGCGTGAGGAAATTGCAGATGGTACAGGCAGCTACCTGCTGGAAATAAACACAACTGAATCACCAAGTGGGAAATTTACTCCCTTTCTAATTTGTTTTCAACTGTTTTAATTTCATTGAGTCTCAAGTTGGTGCTTCATAAGTCACTAACTCCTCCTGGCTTTTCTTAACCTTTCTTTTATTGATATTTTCAATGGACCCTAGATGGGAGCCCAAAGCAGCTAGCTATCCTCTTATGGCAAGGTTACTCTGTGCTGCACATATATTTTTGCAGACTATGAAAGAGGTTTTTTGTCACAGATAATTCCTTTTAAATAAACAAGTAATTAACAAAGGCTTAGGGAAGAGCCCAGATGCTAGCTGCTGATCTAGGAACCTGGATTCTGCCCAGAAGGCTGTGCTGGTGAGGTTCAGGCAAGGATCCTCTTTGAATCTTGCTGGTCCAGGTGGTCAGTGGCTGTCACTGAGGCATATTCATATCAGAGTTTTTATGATTGTCCTGGCTTCACAGCTCCATTGTAGCCCCTTCTGCTCCTTGGGATTTCAGGACTAATGACCACTCCAGGGTACAAATCCACAGAGTGGGTGGCTGCAGAATTTTTTTTTTTTTTGTAGCTGTGCCTGATTACCCTCTGGACAACCTGTTTACTCCTTTCACATCTGGGGTTGTAGTGGAGTCACCCACCCACCCCAAATCTAGGACCTGTCCCTTTCTGAGCATTCTGTTACATCCACAGCAATGGGTGGTTTGAGGGATGGGGAGTGAGATTTTATGAGAATGCCAGGACTGGCTCTTTTCCACTGACTTTGAAACCAAGAAGATGAGACGTCCCTGCAGTAAATTCTGCTAGCTTGGCAATAGAGAAAACAGTGAAGGAATCAGGCTTAGAAACCTGGATAAAGAAATGCAATTCTGATGGAAGCATTCCCATCCCTTGATCCAGCTGTGTCTTAAGCTATGCTATACTTTTTCACACCTTTTTTTCTTATCCACTGAGCCAATAAATTTCTTTTTTATTTACTTCCAGCTAGGATCACTGTTTTGGTCACTGGCAACCACAGAAGTCTTAACTGTGAAGCAGAGAAGCAAGTGCCAGTTGAAATGGCTCAATGCAAATCTTTGGCCACTGAGAGACAAAGAACTCAGAGGGCATCATCAACTGATATGGGAAAGTGGCATTGTCACTATACATGAACGCAGTCATAGGAAGAGCTACAATTGTAATGAGAAGCTCCGAATCTTAGATGATCATATCACAGGCACAGGCTAAGTGCCAAGCATGTGATGACTTACTCATGTAGGCCCTGCAACAATTTTACAATGCAGATCTATTTTTACCAGCATGGAATAGATGAGAAACCTGAGACTCAAGGACCCTCTGTGCACTTCATCAGCAGTTGAAGTGTCCCTGATACTTACTTGTCCCTAATGTTCTTCTGTGTTAAACAAGTAGAATGCTTTCTTGTGAACACAAAGCTCTAACAAAGTGTGTGACTGTGAAGGCTGTGGCTGTCAGCTGGCACACAGGATGCTTATATCCCAGATGATGTGAAGGCTACCCATAGTAGCAGCCTGGTACCCAGCTTACATGGCTGTCTGTGGGCTCTGCAGAAGAATCAAGTTCTTTTTGTCTCTGCTCAGAAACACGCAGAATAGGCCCTGGCATAAGACCAGAATAGAGTAAGTCACAAAGCTATGTGACTTTGGACAAATCATTTCATTTTTGTGACACCCTCTAAAGAAGGTGGATACCTCAGCCCAGGCTTGCTCACCCACCATGGGGTTGGAGCATCCTATGGAAGGTGATTTGAAAAATAAGAAGAGGGGCTGCAGAATGGGGGGGTGTTACTTGACTCCCCAGATGTGAATTGGCAGGTGTTGACAGATAGGAGACAATGGCCCACACCTCCTCCTCCCTGCCTAGTACTGGGATGAGGAAGGCCAAGTGGTGACCTGAGAAGAACATTTCTGTCCCCAAAGCAGAGAGAGATAAGAACTGTGAAGCAGAGAAGCAAGTGCCAGGTACAAAACTTGGGAGTTTATTTTCACCCTGTTATCTCTATACTGAAATGTCAGGCTTGGAGCTGCCTCTCTCATGCTTTATCCCTGCTCTCCACAGTGTGGTGATGTAACCTGGAAACAGGCTTCCTCTCCTCCTCTGCTTTCTCTGCCTTTCCATGAGAGTAATAGTGGTATGGTGATGGAAGTCTAGAAACATTGAAAGAGAGAATTGGGAGAAGAGAACTTTTATTTGTTTTGGGGTGGTTGGATCAAGGATGCACAGAGGCCCGCTGCACTGTCAGGCACCTACTGCAAGGTTTGTCACATGGGCTTTTTATGTTGCAAGACATTAATACCCAACTAAAACTGTTTTTTTTTTTTTTTTAACCAAGAACATTGAACAGGCCAAGGCTACTAAAATATTCAGGATTTCTCAGGCTGCAGGTAAGGTTTGATCCTGGGCTTCAGTACAGTGACAAGGACTTTGAGGTTTCTATCTTTCACCCTGCCTTCTGTGTGACTGGCTTTTTCCTCAGGAGTCACACTGTGCTTCTCCACATGCCGCAACACTTCTGGAATCTTCCCCTTGGTCACAAGTAGCTTCAGTGATTCTAAATTTTACATATTCATTCTGAAAGCTCCCAGGGAAAGACAGGAAGTGTGTTTTGCTAGCAGGCTGTTGGCAATCTCTTCTTGGGTTTCATTGTCTCTGATTGAGTTCTGTGCCATCCCTGAGCCAGTCACTTTGATGTGAGGGTAGGAGGTGAAAAACAGTTCTGAGAAGAAAGAGCCAAGCCGTATTTCTCAAATCAGGGAAGCAATAATTTCATGAAGGAAATGTGGGGTGTTGAATCCAGAAGGTAGGGAACAGATGCCAAGCTACAAGCCTGAGCCTGTCCTGTCGTTGATTCACATTTTACTTTCATCCTCTCAGGCCCAGGAAAGCCTCCTAGACAGCAGGCACTGCTCTTTCTTACTGAAAATAGGCTAACATTGACATCTTTTCTTTCCAAATGTCTGCTTATTTAGGGTTCTGAGTACTAAGAATCCCAAGTCTGTCTCTTTCAAAATTTCACTGGTCTAAAGAATCTCTCCCAGATTGACAGGTAGGTTCTGGCTGAAGTGAAACACATTTTCCTGTAGAAAGTTCCCTGCATTCAAAATAAAATCCACACTGTACCTGCTGGCCAACCAACCACTTGCCCCCTTGCTCATATTTAGCTACACTTGCTGCTTCATATTCCGTAAATGAGCCAATTACTGTGGAGCCTCAGAACCCTCCAAGTGCTCTTTCTGTCCAAAATGCTCTGGACACATTCAGGACTCTGTTTAAATGTCATGACCTCCAATAGGCCTTAGATTAGCCAAGCAGGTAAGACACTTGTAATTGCCTTGTGCATGGATGGTTTGAGTCTCCCTTTCCCTTCTCTAGATTACCAGCACTGTGAAGCAGGGATTGTACTTAGCTGCTACTATGAGCATAGCCTCCAAATTTGCTTCTATGTCTGGTACATTGTAGGTTCTCATTACTTGTTGAATAAATTAGTGAAAATTCCTTTTGAATGGTCTCACGAACTTTTTAGGGTGGGGCCATTTCTGATGCTTTTCTTGCCTATATTTGGGTGCCTGTGAAAATGCTGGGCATAAAGAGATAAAACTGTCAAATTTTTCAAATGAAGGTGAGGAAGCTCTTTGCTGTAGGGATTTGCTCTAGATTGTACCACATGGGCTTGTCCTGACTGCTTCTTTGAAGAATTCTCTTAACAGAGCTATTGCTTGTGAGTGTCTGAAGGCATGAAACTGCAGAAGGGAACATGGGACCATCTTTCTATGCAGATTTTTGAGTACAGTGCAGGACCACCATCCACCAGTAAAAGGCAGAAAATGACATGTTAGCATGATATTGTTTACACCTTCACTCAATGAGGCAACTGAGATGAATGCACCATAAGAAAAAAAGATATTTAACCACATCAATTGCAGACCCACAGGTCAAGGCCAAAGCCTCTATGTGCCAATCACTTGGTGGAATCCCCAACCTCTCTGTAGACACAAACTCTCCATGAAACTTTATTGCTTGTGATCATCCTCAGGACAATTGGGTGAGGGTATGGGTGTCCCAGTGCTGCTCATGAAAACTCAAAAATATGCCACTTACCTACAGCCATCAGTCATCTCTATGCTCAATAGACAACACACCATCTGATGTGTATGGTCCTTCTCTGTCTCCACATCCAGGCCCATCCATCTCTGTGCTCTTTCAAGACACCTTGACCTTTTCTTTACACAAATCTCCATTATTAATTATAATATCTTTATTTAGGCAATTATTTGATTAATATTCATCTTCTTCACTAGACTGCAGACTTTTTGAGGGCAGGGACACCTCTTTTTAGCTATTATTGGTGCTCTATCCTGGCACCTAACACACAGATGGCCTTGCAAATGCTTTCAGCTCAGGATCAGAGTCTGAATTTTTTTCACTGTTAATCATACCTCACACCTAGTCACCACCTGGCCCTAGAGTACTGTCTGGCATAAAAGAGAGGGTCAACAGGTAACAGGAGACAAAGTAAATAAATGGACACTATTATTTTCTTTCCCAGAGAGGGAGCATGGGAGGGAAGCCTTACCAAGCCCAACAGTTTCACCCAATTCCCTTCCTTCAGGCTCAGTAGGTCTGGTTCTCAGACTCAGTAACCCAGCAAAACATCAAAGGGAGCAGCTTCAAGCACAATCTAAACTAGTTCTCTGGAGAGTCCGAACCTTTGGACTTCAGTGCAACTAGTTCTGGGTTAGATATTTAAAGTTTAAGTGGGTCACGAATCATGGTCTTTATCACATACCCTTGAAAAACTCAACAAGCAAACACCCAGGAATGGTATTATACTCTGAGCGACAACGTGGCTCCAGTCTCTGCATCCAGGTCAGGAATATACTGTAAAGAAAGGGATTTTTCTTCTCCATAGCCACACCCTTCTTTTTGGGGGCATCTGAATCCCAGTGGGGTCTCCTTGCAACTGATGTTTCACCAACAAAGGGATCAAAGATTTTTTGTGGATCTTTGGGAGAGACAAAGGGGTAACATATCTGTTATTTCATCACCAATCTAAAATCAAGCCCCCCAAATCATACTGAGAAACTACCAGCATCCAAACATGCCTGATGTCAGGGCCATTCCTACCAACAACCAAAGTGGCTCACCCTTGAACCCTTCCCCTTTCAACGCCAGATGAAATAGCAGAGGAATGCACGGGTCATCTCTGAGATGTCAGCTCTGGCTTGTGCCCCAGGATGAGTTCATTTCTTATTCTTAGGAACCAGACTCAAAGTAAACAAACAGTTCCTATAAATAGAGCAGAGATACATTGGGCTCAGTGTCACTGAAAGGTCCATTTCATAGGGACATACTCACTATATGGATGTTCTCAGGTTAGCCTTGTACTACATGTGGCAGGGTTGTACCTTTTCAAGTGTTGTCCAGGAGGGAGAAAATAAAGAAGGTGAGTCAGTCACTGGGATGTGGTCTGATACTGTTGTCTTCAGATTTATCTATATATCCCTCCCTCCCTCATTCTCTCATTCTCTCTCTCCCTCTCCCTCTTCCCCCCACCCTCCTACATGCTCATTCACACCCTGAGAAGTATCCAAGAGGAAGGAGGTCATGCTATCAACACCCTGGCCAGCCAAATTCGGAAATTTCCTCCTGGGTCCTAGTTCAGATTGTATTGAAAAGAATGTTCCAGCCTTTTAGATTAGATTGCAAAGTCCCTCCCGGAATGGCCAAAGTGCTAAGATTTTCTCCTGGTTTTTCCAAATACCACCAAATGCAGATTGGCTAGGATTTCCATGGCAGACCCTGAGCTGCAAATTACAAGGACCCTCATCATGCACAGTAATCTTTATTGGAGGGAGCAACATGGACCAGAGCGTCAGCCCTAGCATGACTTTAGTATTAACTGAGGTGTGCTTGAGAGGTGAATGACTCCCTACCACCATGATAGCCAAGTCAGGGATGGAAACGTCTAGAATAACTGAATAAACATAAAATCACAGAAAAAGGAAGCCATTACATAATGACAGCTCCAATGACTCTGCCAGGGAATTTCAACACACTATTCTAAGAGATTTGTAAAAATTCATTAGGCTTTTCTCTAACCCTATGAAATTGAACTTACTACTAATTCTTTTCTGCACATGAGGAAACTAACGCATTGGGAGATGATGCACTCTGCATAAAGTCATGCTGCTGACCACTTAGGGTTGGAAGCTGTGCAGCTGTGGTCCCAGAGTGTGACTGGTGTCTCATGGTAAAAAATAAGTACTTGAAGTATCCCTTTGCTGGCTATCTCTGCTGGCAGGTCCTGCTCCCTTTCCTGCTGTCAGCACTTCCCACTGTCAATTGAGGGGCTTCTGGTGCCTTATATTGGGGTGAAGCCCCTAGCAGCATCTCCGAACCCATAGGAATCTTCTAGGAAGAGCCATGCAACTGAGGCCAGGTGATTATATCAGATGTCAGGACTGTTTTGGGGAGGCAAAGATGGAGACATGTGGACTTTCATTTCACTGGATTTGAACTGGAACTAGGCAGTTTTTCAAGTGCCCACCACCTTGTTTCCCCAAGAGTGGGGCTAGCTACTGGGCTGAGAATGAAATCCATATTAAGAATAACCAGAACTGCAAAGTGGGTCCTGGTGGCTTCCAGAAACCTGAATCCAGCTGGACCTGCTGCTGGAACCTGTGCTTCCATGTTGCTCTTTTAGGAAATCTTTCCCTTTACTGCTTAAGTTGGTTAAAGTTGATCTTCTATCACTTATAATGGAAAGAGCCTTAACCTAGAGAGATTGGTCCACAAAGAAACATGGAATGGTCCAACTAATAACCCAGTGCCACCCATAAATGAAAGCCCACCTGCATGCCCTTACATGCTCCATTCCCAGTGACACAAATCCCAAAGGCCATTTCCTGGCTGAGCTCCCTCAGGTTGCACCAGGTAGAATTACCTATCACTGTCCTTGGATGTTTCCATAGAAAAATTGTAACTACTTAGCACTTATTTTAATTTGCCTTGAAATACACTGAGGTATATCTAAAAATCATTCATTAACATTTATTGAATGCTTCTGATGTGCTACATCTTCTTTAGGACATGGATTTGGGGGGAATAATTTCAATCACATATTTGAGTTTTACTAAGTGTTGGGCACACTGCTTGGGACCTAGCAAGCATCAGAGATTTCACTGCATATTCCAAAAACCCCAACAGATAAGAAGGGTCATGCATGAGGAAATGACAATGGGCCACTGAGATTTCAAAGCTGAAAAATCTGCAAGTGAGTTACCACATGAAGGTGGAGGTTCCTACAGACAAAGATTTAGAACTTGTTTCACTACTCAAATCCTACCAGCTTCACAAATTCCTAGTCCACAAAGAGGATATAAAAGAATCAATACTTATTAGAGGATTTTACAAACATTAGACTGTTATTCACCTTCTGATGAACACACACATACAATAAAGTTGGGGATGTTTTACCTATTCCTGAACCTCTAGTCCAGCTTTTTTGAGAGGCTGTGGAGAGTTTGATCCTCTGAGGCTGAAGAGATGAAGACACAGGGACTGTGTGCAATTACTCCTGGGAGTACAGAAGGTTAGAGACCACCTAGGAAGCTACTATGGCTTGAGTCTGGAATATCTTCCCAGTGCCCATGTGTTAAAGGCTTAGACACTGACTTTATGCTATTGGGTAGTGGTGGTGGAGCCTTTGAAAGGTGGAAACCAGCTGAGTCTAGGGTAGTCTATAATTCCAGCTACTTTGGAGGCTGAGGATGAAAAGTTCAAGGCCAGCCTTGGCAACTTAGCAAGACCTGATTCAAAATAAATATCAAAAACAATGGTGTATATCTAGATGGTAGAACAACTTTGGGTCTAATCCATAGGGGAGAGAGAGAGAGAGCGAGCGAGCGAGAGAGAGATCATGCCGACTAGATGTCATAGGTCACTGAGGGTGTCTCCCAAAAAAGATTGTAGGACCCCAGTCTGCCTCTGTTACATTTGGCATTGAAGTGAATGGGCTTTTACAACACAATCTCCTGTTTTGATGTGCTGCCTCACCATAGGCCCAACAGCAATGGGGCCAACCAGTCATGGCCTCCATAATTGTGAGCCAAAAGAATCCTTTTCTCTCCAGGTGCTGTGGTGCATTCCTGTAATACCAGTGGCTTGGGAGGCTGAGCCAGGAGGATCACAAGTTCAAAGCCAGCTGCAGCAAAAAGCAAGGTACTAAGCAACTCAGTGAGACCCTGTCTCTAAATTTAAAAAAAATGGGCTGGGGATGTGGCTCATTGACCCTGAGGTCAATCCCTGGCACCCTCCCCCAAGTAAAAACAGAATAAAAAAAATCCTTTCCTCTTTACAAATATATTAACTTAGGTATTTGTTACAGTCAAAGAAAGCTGACTAACACAGAAATGGATGTGAATTTGTATGCCCAAACCTTGTCCTGGCACAGTATGTTTCCTGCAGATAGTCTTGTATTGTGGACTATCTTAGACATGGTCTCCTGGTATCATCTAGAGGAATGAATCCCCATCGGACACACAGGAAGGTGGACCACCAGAGTCTGCAAAGCAGGAAAAGATTCCTAAGGTGGCAAGAGCTGCAGCTACCTCAGGTCTAGTGGCTCCTTCCATGCCCAATTATTATTTACTTTTTTTTAGTTGTTTTTGGGCAAAATACCTTTATTTTATTTGTTTGTATGTGGTTCTAAGGATCAAGCCAAGGGCTTCACACACACTAGGAAAGATCTTTAGTGCTGAGCCACAACCCCAATCCCCCCATGCCCAATCATTGACCCACATGGTGCCTGAGCACACCCAAGTAAGTATCTTCATTTCCACCCTTATGAACCTACCTCTTCCCACTTTCAGCCCTTGTGTGCACATGTTGGGGGAGATGGCATCTATCTTCCTCTTCCCAGAAAATCAGCAACACTTTACAGTGGACCACATGGAGGAAGAGAAAAAAGGCTCTCTTCAAAAAAGTCTGAAGCATAGCTTAATATATTAGGACATTTTTATTTTAGAAAAGAGACTAAATGTGGGACTTAGGAATACAAGGAGTGTTTAAAACTATGAGTGAGAAAAAATGTTCTGGTACCACCCTGAAGTTCTTATCCAGTGTGAGGATAAGGACTCACCCCATTGAGACTTTACAGAGACACCAGAGGCAAAACTAAAGTTCCACAGTTTAAGTTATCTATCTGGAGAGACAGATAGGCAAAGTAAACTGCTCAGGGCCCAGTGGTAGTAAGGAAGGCAGCGCCATGTTTTTCCCCCACTGGACACTGCTTCCTCCCTGGAGGGAATCATTAGCATTCCTATTCCTCAAGGGAAGAGCTTCTTTCTATTGTTTTAAATGCCTTCTTGAGTTTTTTTTCCTTTTTCTCAAATTATCATGAATTTTCCTGGACTAGTGTTGACAAACGTAGGCATAAAAAGAAACAGAGACAATCATCACAGGGTAACCTCAACCTAGAACATGATTCCAAGACCAAGTCCCTGAACACCATATCTGGATATCTCCATTTTCAGCTACTTGAGTATGTTATAATGATGTCAATGGTACCTCTGGTTAATACTGAATTCTCACCAAGTTCTAAGAGCCCTGCTAAGACTTTCTTATATTTCTTTATTCAATCCTAAATCCAATAAATCCTCCTATTATTGCCATTTACCAAGGAGGAATCTATGGGTAAAACAATTAGGTTAAAGGCTGATCTTTCAACACAGAGTCTGAAAGCTATAAGATCCAGGAACAACATATTTCAAATGCTGAATGATAATGGGTTCCAACAAAGTCTCTTGTATCCAGCAAAATTAAGCTTCAGTTTTAAGATAAAATAAAAACTTTCCACAAAAAACAATTAAAGTTAAAATAATATGCAGATAATAATCTGGTGCTTCATCACATCATTAGCAAATAATTTCATGAAGAGGAAACCAAAAATAACAATCAAAAGCAACAATAGGATGTAGGACACAAAAAGAAAAATTAATCAAAGAGGAAAATCAAGTTAAATAAAAAAAAAGAAACAAATATGGCTGAAAATACAAACCATATCACAATAGTAATTTTAAATGTTACTGACTTAAACTCACCAATCAAAAGACATATGCCAGTAGACTGAATTTTTTAAAAAATCCTACAATATTCTGACTACAGGAGACACATTTGATAGGAAAAGACATACACAGACTGAAGGTGAAAGGTTTGGAAAAATCATGCCACTCACCTCAGAAGCAAGCAGGAGTGTCCATTCTCATATAAAATAAAGTAGACATCTATCCAAAGTTTATGAAAAGGGATAAAGAAGGACCCTACATACTGCTCAAGGGAACCATACACCAATAATACATAACAAACATTAATATATATGCCCCAAACCATGGTGCAGGTATGTTCATATACCTTGAAATACATTGAGATATGTCTATAAATCATTCATCAACATTTATCAAATGTTTCTGATGTGCAACATCTTTTTTAGGGTACAGAAATTTGGGGAAAATAATGTCAATCAATATCTGAGTCTTACTAAGTGTTGGGCACTCTGCTTGGGATCTAGCAAGCATCAGTGATGTAACTGCATCTCCCCAAAACCCCAATAGATAAGAAGGGTCATGCCTGAGGAAATAACTATGGAGCACCGAGATTTCAAAGCTGCAAAAGTGCCAAGTGAGTTACCAAATGAAGATGGAAATTTCTACAGACAAAACTTTAGAACTTGTCTCGCTGGTCAAATCCTGACAGCTTCACAAATCCCTAGTCCACAAAGAGGATATAAAAGAATCGATAGGAATTAGAAAATTTTTACAAACATTAGACTGTTATTCACCTTCTGATGAACACATGCATACACTAAAGTTGGAGATGTTTTACCTATTTCTGTACCTCTACTCCAGGTTCTTTTAGAGTTCATGGAGAATTTGATTCTCTGAGGCTGGAGACATGGAGGCACTGAAACTGTGTAAAATTTCTCCTGAGAGTACAGAAGGTTAGAGACCCGTGAGTAAGCTGCTATGGCTTAGGTCTGGAATATCTACCAAGTACCCATGTGTTAAAGGCTTATTCTCTGGCTTGATGCTATTGGGTGGTGGTTGTGGAGCCTTTGAGAGGAGGGACCCAGCTGAGTTTAGGGGAGTCTGTAATCCCAGCTACTCAGAAGGCTGAGGTAGGAGGATCACAAATTCAAGGCCTCTTTGGCAACATAGCAAGACCTGATTCAAAATAAATGTCAAAAAGCACTTGTGTATATCTCAGTGGTAGAACACCCTTGGATTTAATCCACAGTATGAGAGAGAGAGAGAGAGAGAGAGAGAGAGAGAGAG
This sequence comes from Ictidomys tridecemlineatus, assembly GCF_052094955.1. NCBI lineage: Eukaryota > Metazoa > Chordata > Mammalia > Rodentia > Sciuridae > Ictidomys > Ictidomys tridecemlineatus. The sequence goes on along the minus strand of NW_027521806.1, from coordinate 212,225 downwards.
AGAGAAAGGGAGAGAGAGAAACTGGGACAAGAAGAGGTTGTAGGTAACTGAGGATTTCCCCACAAAAGGATTGTAAAATTTCAGTCTTTTTTTTCTGCCTCTGTTAAACTTAGCCTTGAAGTAAATGGCCTTTCCTAACACAAGCTCCTGTCTTGATGTGCTCCCTCTCCACAAGCCCAAATGCAATGTAGTCAGTCATGCACTCCAAAACTGTGAGCCAAAAGAATCCTTTTATTTCAGGTAGCTGTGTTGCATCTATAATCCCAGAGGTTCAGGAGGCTTAGGCAGGATGATGGCAAGTTTAAAGTCAGCTGCCACAAAAAGTGAGGTACTAAGCAACTCAGTGAGACCCTGTCTCTCAGTAAAATACAAAATAGGGCTGGGGATCTGGCTCTGTGGTTGAGTGACCCTGAGGTCAATCACTGCCCTCTTCCCCCAAAACAAAAGCAGAATAAAAGAAGAAAAAAAAAGACCTTTTCTCTTTATAAATGTAGTAACTTAGGTATTTGTTAGAGTCAAGGAAATGTGACTATCACAAAAATGGATCTTATCCAGTGTGAGGATAAGGCCTCACCCCATTGAAACTTTAAAGAGACACCGGAGGCAAAACTAAAGTTCCACTGTGTAAGTTCCCATACCCAGAGGGACAGATAGGCAAGGAAAGCTGCTCAGGGCCCCAGAGGTAGTACCCCACTGGCTGCTGCTTCCCCCATCAAGGGAATCATGAGCACTCCTATTTCTTAAGGAAAGAGCTCCTTCCTACTCCCTTCAATGCCTTCTTGAATTTTTTTTCCTTTCCCTTAACTTATCATAAATTGCCCTGGACTAGTGTTGGCAAAAGTAGACATAATCATAAATGGAGACAGTTATTCCAGAGTAACTTCAACCTAGAATATGATTCCAAGACCAACATGTCCCTGAAAAACAAATGTGGAAACTTCCATTTACAGCTACCTGAATATGTTATGAAGATGTCAATGATACCCCTAGTTAACATGACCACTGAACTCTCACCAAGCTCCAGGAGCCCTGATAAGCATGTTCACATATTTCCTTATTCAATTACCAAGGAGGAAACTAAGGCTTAGAGAAGTCAGCTGTGCAAGGTTTCAAAGCCAGCCAACAGAGCCAGGTCCATGCCTGGAGGATGCACTGCACATTTGATCATGATGCAGTCCACAGAACAGGGACCTGGAAACCCACAGTGGTACTCTGCTTGAGGCACCAAGTCAGCTTGGAGTTATGTGTTGCTCCTCCCTATTTACAATAAAGTCCCTCTCCTGGTCTTTGCTGGCTTTTAAGTAACAAATTTATTTGACTCATTCCAATCACGCAGGGATTTCTCTGTTTAGAATTTGGTCTGGAGTTTTTTGAGAGCAAAAGCACTCTGTATGAGGGAACGGGTAGTAAAAAGATATGATCTATAGCTATGAAGGTGTTGATAGCATCAGGGGTACTCTATATCTCAAAGGACATAATTACCCTAGATAAGCTAGGTTTATGAAGCTTGAAGCAGGCAAGCAGAGTCAGTATTTAGAGATCATGACATGGCTCTCTAGATATGAGGTCGATTTCATTGTAGGACTGAGTAAAGCCATGTGCCAAAGTTTTTCGTATGTATTTGTGTTTTTGTGTGTGTATCTGTGTGTGTGTGTGTGTGTGTGTGTGTGTGTGTGTGTCTGTGTCCTACTACTCAGTGGGGATGTTTCAAAACTCTGTAGAAAACAGTATCTCAGTGAAAGTGTCAATGCAGTTAATAAGAATTACACACCTGTAGTCCCAGAAGCTTGGGAGGCTGAGGCAGGAGCTTCATGAGTTTAAAGCTGGCCTCAGGAACAGCCAGATTCTAAGCAACTCAGTGAAATCCTGTCTCTAAATAAAATATAAAATAGGGCTGGGATTGTGGGTCAGTGGCTGAGTGGCCTGAGTTTAATCCCTGATACTCCCCCCCCACACACACACACACATACACACACACAAACACAAGCTTGGGAGGTGGATTGCTATTGCTTGAATTATTAGCAGTGTTTTCTTCTCAAGGACCTTCAGCTCTGATCTTTGGCTTCCTAGTCTGTTAAAAGCTGAGAATATCTTTCTCAGCATTTATGAAGTGAATAAGCTTTTCACAAATATTCCAATTTACCTTACCCTCTTGATAAAATTCTGATTCCATATTTTAACTACTTTAAAAAAAATTTTACAAATGTGCCTCACACATTCCAGGCAAGTACACTATCACTGAGCCACAGACGCAGCCCTTTTTGGCCAATTTTGAAGTTAAAGGTGACTGTGTGAATTGCCAGCTATTGAAATAGAAATAAAAATGACTTTGTTACTGCCAGGCAGAAGCTTTGAGAATTGGTGTGTTCTGTTTCTTACCCCATGTTCTGTTGCTTTAAGAGAATATTACAGGGCATGCCAAACAAGGTTAGCTGCAGGATGACCGGGCCTCTCAAACCCTCTGTCTGGTTATTTATCAAATATTTGCTTCAAGCCCAAACGCCCAAGCCCCCGCTCAAGGCTGAACACTCAATCCCCTGTTTATGGCCGAACACGTAATCCACCTTGTGCAAACAAGCAGCTTGCAGACCCAGAGACCTCATTAGATTTCGGCTATAAAAATTCCCTCTAGCTGGGCCCCTCTCTCTCTTGCTATCTCTCTTGCTCTCTCTTGCTATCTCTCTTGCTCTCTCTCTCTCTCTCTCTCTCTCTCTCTCTCTCTCTCTCTCTCTCCTCTTTCTCTCTTTTCTCTTTTGTTGCACTGCTGTAATAAAGATCTCTTGGTTGCTCTGAGTGTTGTGGTCACTTTCCTTTTTATTTATTTATTTATTTATTTAGTAAGAGTTTGAGATGCATTTGGTTTACTTCTTTGTTTTGGCACCAGGGTTTGAACTCAAGGGCGCTATCCATGGAGCTTGATCCCCAGCCCTTTTTTATAATTTATTGACAGGGCCTTATGCCCTTGCTTTTGCTGAGGCTAGCCTCTAATTTGTAATCCTCTTGCCTCAGCCTCCCCAGCTGCTGGGATGACAGGAGTCCACCACCTTGCATGGCTTGTGTTAATTTTTTAAATATATCATAGAATTCACAATAAAGTCAAGCCATTGGTTCATGGATTTTGCTTTCCTTTCTTTAAAATCCCTTACAGCTAGCCATAATTTTTTTTTCTTTGTATTGGAGATTGAACCCAGGGGTGCTTAACTACTGATCCACATCTCCAGCCCTTTTAATGTTTTATTTTGAGACTAGGTCTCACTAAGTTACTGAGGCTGGCCTTCAACTGGAAATCCTCCTGCCTCAGCCTCCTGAGCCCCTGTGATTTCAAGCGTGCACCAATGTGCCCAACTGAGAAAACAATAACTTCTACTTTGCTTTATCCACTATTGTTTTTCGTCTCTCCTTTAATGCAGTTATACTAACATTCTAACTAATACAACATTAGATCATCACTTGCACAGCTGTGAGTGTTCAGCTGAGGTCAGAGGCCATGACAACACAAGGGCTCCTGGGGAACCTTGGGTGACTTTCTCCTCCTGAGCAGCAGTAAAGAAGGAAAGGCAGGCTTAACCCGGGCTTGGGGGTTCGAAGGTCAGATGTGACAGAGGTCAAGGCAGACAAGGAGCAAAATAGTTGAGAACCAAGTGACAGAGGGCATCAGTCTTAGGCAGGAGAGAAGAGAAGTGGAAGGACTTAAGGTGAAATTTAATGGCAGTGAGAAACTGAGAGATGGCAGAGATGGGTTGTCAAGTGAACGGATCTGGAAGGTAGTTCTCCATAGGATTACTTGTGTGTGTGTCATTGCATTGGTCTGGCTTTTTAGTACCTATTAGTGGATAAAAATATAATTGAAGCCAGGCACAGTGGCATATGCCTATTATCACAATGACTTGGGAGGCTGAGGCAGGAGGATCACAAGGTGGAGGCCAGCCTCAGCAACTTATTGAGTTTCAAAGCAACTCAGTGAGACTATGTCTGTAAATAAAATATAAAAATGAGTGGGGATGGGGCTTAGTGGTAAAGTGTTCCTGGGTTCAATTTATAGTATAAAGATAAAGAGCATGGCTTCAACAGTGTGTGTGCGTGTTCAGGATGGTGTTTTCTAGAACCTTCTTTGAATTCATAAGCAGTATTATTTAGAAGCTGGTTTGTAGACTGTGTACTACATTCCAAAATTAAAATTAAAACAGTAAATATGTGTTCTCCACCTTCATAATGTAAAGCAGAAGAGGGAAAGAAGCAAATATCGCCTCAATAATGATGTCAAAGATCAGAATAAAATAATTAGATTTAAAAGTCAGACTAGAGAGGACAAAGAAATCACATGGGAATCAGCAACCCCCATAGCTGGACTGCATCTCAGGTATGTCTTCACCCTCCTGTGAGCTCGCTTATCTCTGGAAATTCTGTTTTCCTCTGGATGGGTTTTCTTCATCTGCAAAATGGTGTAATGCCATTTGCTTCTGACAAACTCTTACTCATTTATTAAGGTTCTGAGTATGTACCTGGCATGGTGGTGCACACCTCTAATACCAGTGGCTTTGGAGGCTGAGGCAGGCTGTTCGCAAGGTGGAGGCCAGCCTCAGCAACTTAGCAAGGCCCTAAAATACTTAATGAGACTCTGTCTCTAAATAAAATACAAAAATGGGCTGGGGCTAGGGCTCAGTGATTTAGTGCCCTTGGTTTCAATCCCCAATACCAAACAAACACCCAGAAAAACGCTCATGGGACCACCCTCCCCGTGGGCTCAGCTCCTCAGCCAGGGAGCAAAACTCGGGGCTCCCTCCTTCTGTACTCACACCAGCAGAGCAAGCTGGAAGTACTGTTTCCAGAAAATTCAACCCAGAGACACAGCTGGAAGTGTATGGGTGGAGCTCTACCAGCAGCTGCGATGAGCCCATGCCTGAGCCAATGGAGAGTGGCGGTGTTGCAATATCCTCCAATGGGGCACCGATGGAGGTGGGCTCTTGCCAGCTGTCCTAGTAATCACCGCTTAGTAACCCTGGATGGGCCCAGGGTAGTGGCTCATGGTTCTGCGGGGTGGGCTCCCGCCTGCCACCATGAAAATCAAGGATGTGGAGAGCACCAATTCCCACATCGCCTTGCACAACCACGGGAAGGGGCTGGGGCTCTATGAGAGAACCCTGGCCAAGCAGGCCTGCTGGGGCTTGGGGGCCAGGAGAGGGGCGGTGGGCGGGGACAGAGGTGGGAGAGGCGGGGGCCTGGGGGCGTGGCACCATCCTGGCGTTCACTTGACTCAGTGTCACTTTGGTGCACTTTAGTGCTGGAGTTGACCCAGGGGTGCTGCCCTCAGAGCCATACTGCGGCCCTTTTTGTGTTTATTCCGAGACAGGGTCTGGCTGAGTTGCTGAGGCTGGCCTCCTCCTTGCAGTCCTCCTGCCTCAGCCTTCAGGTGCCCTGGGATGACAGGCCTGCAACACCCTGCTCAGACCAACCATCCTTTCACAAGTCAGGTCTACTTTTGTTAAGTGGCAACTGTACCAAGTCCCAGCATTTACACTATTTATTATTATTATTATTATTATTATTATTATTATTATTATTATTTGCAGAAAAAAATGGCCCATCCATTGGCCACCTAGTTTAGTAATGACAGCTGGGGATTTGCACTCCACCACCTCTAAGCTTCTGGACCCTAGAGTCATGGCTGGTGGTCTCCCTGGACGCTGAGCAGCTACAGAAACCTGCAATTTATATGAGCTTGTGACTGTGGCCTCGGAGCCTCCTATTAACAGAAAGGGCCAAAGAAAAGCCTCTGGTTTTTTGTCTATGTCTCTTTTTTTGTGTGGGGGTGTGTGTGCCAGAGATTGAACTCTGAGAGCCCTCGACCCCTGAGCCCCTCCCTAGCCATATTTTGCATTTTATTCAGAGAGAGGGCCTCTCTGAGTTGCTCAGGGCCTCACTTTGGCTGAGGATGCTTTTGAACTGAGATCTTCCTGCCTCAGCCTCCTGAGTCCCTGGGATCAGAGGTATGGGTCACTGTGTCCAGCAGACTTTTCTCTCTCACCTTCTCTCTCACCATCCAGAGCAGTAAATGGAGGGTGCTGGTACCCAGGATTGGTTGGATGAGTCTGTGAATCATTTGGACAAGAGACTGCATTTTTTCCCCAGTGAAACACAGTAATAGTGACCATTTCTTTTCTGTGCTGCAGGCATGTGGGCGACATAGTAGAGTTCATCAAAAGCAAGAAAATGGGGGCCAGAGATGTGGTTCAAGTGGTAACCTTCTTGCCTGGCATGCACAGGGCCCTGGGTTCAATCCTCAGCACCACATAAAATAAAATAAAGATGTTGTGTCAACCGAAAAATGAAAAATAAATACTAAAAAAATTCTCTCTCTCTTTCTCTCTCTCTCTCTCTCTCTCTCTCTCTCTCTCTCTCTCTCTCTCTCTATATATATATATATATATATATATATATATATATATATATATATATATATATATATATCAAGAAGATCGCAGGAAGAGCCATGATGTGGGCGGGACCTCTGGAAATGTCCTTGGGTTCTCATTGATTTCTGCTGCCAAACAGGAGGATCCTCACGTTGAAGCCAAATGGAATATACATCTTAACTAGTCTTTGTTTAGTGACATGGGTCATATGTGTGTTTAAGAAAGGAATCTGATTTCAAACTCATACTTCTAGAATGAAAATCATCCTGGCCAGAGGGAGGGGAAAGTCCTCCGAGGGGTCTGGTCGCTGGGATGGTCCTTGAATTCTTTCAAGTCTTCTTTGCTTGGAAAGTGCATCTTCTTTTCTTTTCTTTTTTTTTAACCAGTGATTGAACTTGGGGGCACTCAACCACTGAGCCACATCCCTTTTTTGTATTTTATTTAAAGCCAAGTTCTTGCTAAAGTTGCTGAGGCTGGCCTCCAACTGCTGATCCTCCTGCCTCAGCCTCCTGAGTGGTAGGATTATAGGCATGTACCACCGTGCACAGCTGAAAAATGCATTTCTTTTGGTCCAGGGCCTCCTAAAAATCTGTGAAGGGCTGTGGCTGTGGCTCAGTGATTTTCCTGTTCTCTATGTGCTCTTTCTGGAAGTCCAGCTAGGTGAGAGTAGCTTTGCAGCGCTTTCCAACCTGGGCTGGTTTTGCCCCCCAGGAAATATTTGCCAGTATCTGAAGAGTCGTCTCTTGTGGTTTCAAAAGATGGTGGGGCAACTCCTGGCATCTAGTGTTAGAGGCCAGTGATGCTGCCAATCAACCTGCACTGCAAGGCTGTCCCCTCAAAACAGAGAAAAGACTGAAAAATCCTTTTTTTTTTCTTTTTTGGCTACCAGGGATCAAACTCAGGGGTGCTTAACCCCTGAGCCCTGTCCCCAGCACTTTTTGTATTTTATTTAGAGACAGGGTCTCGCTGAGTTGCTCAGGGCCTTGCTAAGTTGCTGAGGCTGGCCTCCAACTAGCCATCCTCTGCCTCAGCCTTCCAAGCTGCTGGGATGACAGGCGTGCACTCCCACACCCAGCTCTCAGTTTTTAATCCATAAAATACCAGTTAGCAGGCTGGGATTATGGCTCAGCAGTAGGGCGCTCGCCTAGCATGGGTGGGACCCAGTGTGATTCTCAGCACCACATAAAGATAAAGGCATTGTGTTGTGTCCATCTACACCTAAATCAGTTATATCAGTTCAGTCACCTATATTAGTTTAATATTTATTGCTAAGGGGAGGGGTGCTGAACTTTATAATGGCTTGATTTTTGAGCATTTTTTAAGATTTAAGTTCTTCCCCTAATTTGGGGCTGTAACAAAATCAAACATGTTTCAAAGAAAACAAAAAAAAATAAAATAAATATAAGTAATGTAACCCTGTTAAAAAATAAATAACATAAAATCTGGGATGCATCTTGGTGGGTATTATTGATCAGCTGGGAGGCCTGATAATATTAAAAAATTTAAAAAATACAAGTTAGACTTTTAAGATGACAGGCTATGGGAAGATCAGTGAGATATAGAGCTCCATAGGAAAGGGTAGGTATATGTGCCTTTCTTCCATGAGTTTTTTTTATAATATAATATTTTATTAGTTGTAGTTAGACACAACTAATTCCATTAGTTCCATTCCCAGAACCAGCAAAATAAAACAGGTGGGTAGAGCTGCCTGTGGCCTCCCCTGGGCCTAATTGGTGTTTGAATCACATCCCTCTGTGTTCTATTCTAGACATTTTCTCTTTGCTATTAGAACACTTGCTTTGGGGTTGCCAACTCAGGTGCCTAAGCATTGGGGCAGCTAGGTAAGCAAAGTGACTGGCTCAAGCCAAAGAATGTGTTGCCCATTCACTAAAAGAGGGCCACTGGGTCCAGACCTGGTTTCTCAAAAGAAGCCAAATAGTTGGATTTCTACACAAAAGTTCCTAGGGATCAAAAAATGGCAAGAGCTGGGCACGGTGGCACACACTTTTAATTCCAGTGGCTGGCTGGGGAGGCTGAGGCAGGAGGATAGCGAGTTTGAAGCCAGCATCAGCAAAAGCAAAGGCCCTCAGCAACTCAGGGAGACCCTGTCCCTAAATAAAATACCAAATAGGGCTGGGGATGGGGCTCAGGGGTTGAGTGCCCCTAGTTTCAATCCCCCCACAAAAAAGCCAAGTTTAAAGGCACATCTAAGACTACGTGGTCCCAACCAAACCATCCTGTGGGCAGCTACTTGGCTCCTTGTAATATAAAAAGTATTTTAATTCACCAGGTGAGGCTGTGCAGCATCAGCACTGCTGTGTGCCCAAAATCACACTGGAAAACAGAAAGAAGATCAGAAGTAGAACCAGCCTCTGCCCCATGGGCTAGTGGATTTTGCCTGACAGTGTTCGCTGATTGTCCCCCAGGTCAGCTGCTCAGAGGTGTCACCAAAAGGGAATTAAAAAGAAAATCTAAGAGGAGCCTTCCCTGGACCATCTTTGAGGAAGTAGCTCCAGTTGGCCTCTTCCCAGCCACTTGGGAGTCTGAGGCAGGAGTATCAAAAGTTGGAGGCCAGCCTCAGCAACTTAGTTAGGCCCTCAGCAACTCAGCGTGGCCCAAACACCTAGGGTCTGACCCCATTCTCATTTCAGAGATGAGGGAGGATGAAATGGTATTCAGAGGCCATGGCATTTTTGAGTCCTGGGCCCATTTGAGAGCGTTTGCTTTTCATAAGTTGGTATTTGATGAGACGTCTGTTCCATCTGGTTCTCTTTAGCATCTGCCAACCAAAGTTAGATAACTGAGCATCAATTTATAGTTGACCACAGGACACAGTCAGGGGGAGCTTGTGCAGACCAACCCACTGCTTCCAGATTTGGCCTCATGTATCATCCACTATTTACTGGCCTTTTAACATAAAATGAAGGTCATGTAATAAATCCTTCCTGATTTGTTAGTGAGTATTTTTTTTTTTTTTGGTCCCAGGGATTGAACCCACGGGTGCTTAACCCCTGAGCTCCATCCCCAACCCTTTTATATTTTATGTAGAGACAAGGTCTCACTGAGTTTCTCAGAGCCTTGCTAAGTGACTGAGGCTGGTCTCCACCTTGCCATCCTCCTGCCTCAGGCTCCTGAGTCTCAGGGATCACAAGTGTGTGACAGCATGTTCAAACTCTTGAATAATTTTTTTATAGATGGGTTTAAATTATGTTTTCAAGACTGTAAAATTAAAACATTTCCTTTCTTGCCTCTGTAGAAAACCCTGGCCCTGGTGATATCTCAGGAGCTGGGGAGTAAGGTGCCTTTCTGCCCCATGGTGGAGAGCAAAGTTTACTCCATGGAGATCAAGAAGACAGAGATACTGATGGAGAAGTTTTGTGTGGCTATCAGTGAGTGTCACATCAGAGTGACAGATGGCTGTTGCTTCTCCAATGCTTTGAATCTTTTCATCTTAAAAACACTTCTGTGATGTGTTGATTGTACTGTTCATGCTCTTTTGGTGCTGTTGACAAGACAGGCAAGAGCAGCCAGCCATCCAAGCAGCTTGGGAGGCTGAGGTAGGAGGATCACAAGTTGGAGGCCAGCCTCAGCAACTTAGTGAGGCCCTGAGGAATTCAGTGAAACTCTGTCTCTAAATAAAATATAAAAAGGTCTGGGGATGGGGCTCAGTGGTCGAGGGCCCCTGAGTTCCATCCCTGGTACCCAAATAAATAAATAAATAAATAAAAAGACTAAGAAGTCTACTTCGGGAGCTTTTGATTTAATGCTGAAGGAAAGATAATGTAGTGGCAGGGTGCAGTGTTTGGAAGTTAGGAGACATCATGGGACCCTGTTTCACCCCCCACAGCCATCTGATTTTCTGGTGGCTGACACTCTGTCTTCCTGCAGTGCCTTTCTGGGTGACTGGTTCTGCCTCTTGACCTTTTCCAGCAGGTTCCTGTAAGCACTCAACTATGGGGTGCTCTCTCTCTCTCTCTCTCTCTCTCTCTCTCTCTCTCTCTCGGAACCATGGCTGCTGAGCCACCCCTAGCCCCTGTGTGACACTAATGCTGAACTGAAGAGTTCTAATTCTGAACTTGGTCCAGAAGCTAAGCTTTGTGTCACATTGAACTTAGGCTTTTTATTTTTATTTTTTGGTACCAGGGATTGAACCCAGGGGAAGTTCACCCCTGAGCCCTGTCCCAAGCCCTTTTTATATTTTATGTAGAGACAGGGTCTTGCTGAGTTGCTCAGGGCCTTGCTAAGTTGCAGAGGCTGGCCTCCATCTTGGAATCCTCCTGCCTCAGACTCTTGAGCTGAGATTACAAGCGTGCGGCACTGTGCCTGAGGCCAGGTCCCTGTGGATCATGATAATTTTATCTCCTCTAAAGGATCATTAAGATCTGAGCCCAGATGGAGGAGATCCACATCAGTGAGGAGGCACTCCCAACTGGGAGAGATCGGCACCAAGACCACTCTCAGGTGAGGTGGTGGCCTCCTGGGCCCAGGTAGAGGCTGCTCAGGGCTCAGGCTCTCTATGGGCTTCCAGATGTGAGAAGTCCCGGGACACACTGGCTTAGACTGATGAGCGGCTGAGGTGGCTTGTGAAAGTTAGATTGATGGGAGAGGTTCCCTTGTCCTGTAGCTGACACTCCCTCTGCAGGAGGTCACTAACTCTGCCACTGTCCTCTGGGACAAGAGATGGACAGAACCAGAGCCTGGGCTCTATGGGGACCTAACCAGCCCAGCCCCTCTACTGGCCCCTGGCTCCTGTTCAGATGCACGAGGACAGTGGGCTCTCCAGACTAGGAAGGGTGTGCCCGACAGTCCGCGAGGCCCTGAGACCCATTTCCTCACCACCCATGTGTCCCTGGAGTCCACCTGAGCCTACAGCTGAAGCCGCCTTGGCTGGGTGGTGGCTTCACTGACTTTTAACCTCTCTGAGCTGGAGATGCATGGGGCCTTGATTTTGTCGATTTATGGTGACATGGGGCTGAGGAGCAAATCCAGGGCCTCAAAAGTGCTACACAGGCACCCTACCACTGAGTCCCATCCCCAGCCCTCTTTTGCATTTTATTTAGAGATAGGATCTCACTGAGTTGCTCAGGACCTTTCTAAGTTGCTGAGGCTAGCCTCCAACTTGCCATCCTCCTGCCTCAGCCTCCAGAGCCCTTGGGAAGCCACTGTGCCTGGCTTGAGGAATTTCTAGACTAGGGTAAGATATGAGGACCAGAACTTATGTCACACTGCTGGCCTCCCTGATGGGGCTGTGACTGTGATGTTCCCAGTCATGGAAGCTCTGTCCTTTGCTGGCTCCACAACAACCAGCCAGAGCCTGGAGGAGGCCCAGCTGGCAGAGTCCTGCCACCTGTGAACCTGGGGGGGACTCCCTCTGGGCCTGGCTGGACTCCTGGCCCAGCTGTCCACTGCAGGTCCTTGGTGCAGCTGCTGACTTCAGCCAACCTGCTGGCCGAGATCACCGAGAAGGACAGCAAAGAGCAAGAGTCTATGGAGGAGACCAATGAGCAGTTCATGACACCAAATCCTCGGCCAAGATTCTGGCTGACCAGCAGGACAAGTCCATGAAGGGACCCGGGCGCCACTCCATGGAGACTGAGTCCCCAAGAAGGCAGCATGCACGGCCTGGGCTGGGCCTCCCCTTTCCCGTGGGCTCTGGGTGTGGTTAGGTCTGTCTTAAGAGCTTTTTTTAAAAAATTATAACTTTTGGGATTGCTTTGGTGGAATCCTCCCTCCTCTGAGGTGTTTTAAAATAAAATCTTAAATGTTATTTGGGTGACACCACCCCTCCCCCTCCATCTCCCTCCCTCCCTCCCTCTCTGTCCCTCTTTTAAACTTTTTTTTAGGGGCAAGGAATAACTGGGATTAAACCCAAGAACATTTTTATTCAGAGACAGGGTCTCACTGAGTTGCTCAGGGCCTTGCTGAGTTTCAGAGACTGGCCTCCAACCTGTGGTCCTGCCTCAGCCTCCAAAGCCACTGAGATGACAGGTGTGTGCCACCATACCTGGCTGGCCATATCTTAATTATATACTATTATTATATATATTTCTTCCAACATGGCATGGGCTCGAGGCCAAAGGTGTGGGTTCTGGGCACTGTCTCCAGGAATGGTGCCTCTGTGTCCCCCACTGTGCGCTCTTGCGATTTCTCTCAGGTCAGGCCCTGGGACAAGCTCACTTGTTGCAGGGGACAGTGGGGGGCCAGGGTGAATCCTGAGCTTTACCTTCACCTCTGCCCACAATCTCCTCATTCACTCCATCCCATGTCTTCTCACCCTGGCAGCTGAGTTCCTGCCCATGTGGGGGACGCCTCTGTGTGCTCATGCACACTGTGCTCAGCCTATTGGAAAGAAACCTTCTGGAATGGCCAGCTGTCAGGGGCTGCCCCCTCCCACTCACTCAGTGGCCCTCTAACCCTGAGGTGGTCAGTGATGGGGATACTTTGAAGGGACCAGGAGGAAACAGAAGGCTCTCAATGGCCCAGCTGGACCAGCCTGAGCAACCAGAGAGAGTCATTCTGGGTTGTCACCCAGTAAACAGTGACCCAAGTCACACTGACATCAGAGGTCACACAGGGGACTGGGCTTGGCCACTTGCAGGTTCCAAGTCAATGAGGCAAATGTGCAGCCCAGGATGTCAAGCCAATGATGCTGCCCTCCACAGGTGGACAGGAGAGGAAGGACCATGTGGGTCTGAAGTGTCCCCTTGACCCAGTCAGGAGGTGGCGGTCAATGCCAAATGGACGTGTCCACAGCAAGTGCTTCAGCAGACACAACGGCACAATGGACTCCCCATACCTAGGGTCCCAGTTAGGCATGAGCTCAGCTGAGGGACAGAAGCAGAGCACCTGACCAGTCCTCCCCCAAACTGTTGAGGTCACCAAGAACAAGGGCCATTGAAGAAAAGCCCAGAGAAACCTCTAGAGATGGGAAAAAAAGACCCCTGGCTGGGATTTTAGGACAGAAAAAGGGGCCTCAGGTAAAATGGAAGGCAGTGGGTGCAGGTGGTGACTGAGTGCCAACTATAAAGAATGATGGGTAACACACAGAAACACACTGCCCCTGTCACACTGCTCTGAAAACCTAAAACTGTTCTAAAATTCTAAGTTCCCCCCCTTGTGGCACTGGGCATTGAACCCAGGGCCTCACATGTTCATAAAAAGTTCCAAAGAGGCGTGTGCAGTGGGGCCAGCCTATCATCCCAGCAGCTCTGGAGGCTGAGGCAGGCGGATCGCAATTGGAGGCCAGCCTCAACAATTTAGCTAGGCCCTAAGCCACTCAGCGAGACCTTGTCTCTAAATATAATATAAAATAGGGCTGGGGATGGGCCTCAGTGTTGATTGACCCTAGGTTCCATCCATGATATCACCCCCCAAAAATGGAAGCCAACTGGCTGTGAGAGCCCAGAGCGCCCTGGGCCACACTCCCTCCCTTGATGCATAGAACTGGCCTCACTTGAGTCCTGGGTATTTGGAGATCACCGCGTGTCTTCAGATCTTACCTCCAAGGGCAGGTTTTGCCCAGGCCCCTCTTACCAAGGCCCCAACCTTTCCCAGGAACAGAACAGAGGCTGCAGTGACAGCAGGCCCCAGCTGTGGGTTGGGACAGAGGTGCCCTGGTGACCAGAGAGGTGTGTGTTCTTCTCCTTCCTGCTCCTCAGGTGTCAGGGGAGTGGCCAGCTGGCTCTAGGCAGAGATGGCCCAGGGTGGGCAGGTTGGGGGGCCTGGATCTCCTCTGACTCCCTGGCCACCGGGCCTGATGGTAACATTCATCTCACAGAGGCATTTTTTCGGAGTGACCCCTTGCCCACGGGGGTGGGGGGGAAGTGTGTCCCTCCAATATGAGCAGGACACAGCCTGGGCGGGAACAGGGTATTTGTCACATCTTATTGTGCTGACACGCCACCTAACGGCCATGAAAGTACCCCCATTTCTTGGGCTATTTCAGCTGGAGCCAGAAAAATGGTTGTGATGTTTAGGTGAAGGGGGGAGGGGGCTGGTCCCCTGAAGTGTTTGAATTGGTCACAGCTGGGCCCAGGCTCTGGGGTGCCTCCCAGTGCAGTACTGGGTGGCCCATCAATTCCAGCTTCCTGCCAGCTCCCAGGGGCCCCTGTGGGAGTGAGAATCCAGCACAGGAAGGGCTTTTTTTTTTTTTGGCACCAGGGATTGAACCCAGAGTCCCTTACCCACTGACACCCGTCCACAATCCTTTATATATTCTATACAGAGCCAGGGTCTCACTGAGTTGCTCAGGTCCTCTCTAAATTGCTGAGGCTGGACTCCAACTTTCAATTCTCCCCCCTCAGCCTCCCAAAATTCTGGGATGACAGGTATTTGCCACCCAGCCCAGCTCCTTTCTATTCTTGAGCCTCAGTTTCCCAATCTGTAAGATGGGCCTCCGTCTTCTATGGCTGAAAGTGTGTGACTATATCCAATGGATCTGGGAGGTGATGTGTGATGAGCCACCCAAGCAGCCTGGATTGAGAGGAGCCTCCAATCTGGGTCACTCCAGGAAGAGGACTTGGCAGTCTGTGAACAAGGAGACTCCCCTGGCCGGTTCCACCCTCCTCTACCAGATGCTGGGCTTAGAGGAAAAAATCTCTATTTGGGGGATAAGATCCCAAGGCCTGAGGAGGGCCCCAGAGCCTAGGATCAGACTAGGTGAAGTCACTGACTCCACCCAGTGTCCATTTAGAGAAAGACCCTGGGCTGCTGTCCCAGGGCTGCACTGAGAAGAGGGAGCAGCGGCCTCCCTGGGTCCCAGGCCTCGGAAAGCAGAGCAGGGACGGAGGGCAGTGCCCACCCTTCTCCCTGCTCACCCATCGGTAAGCACGGGGACTTTTCCCCTCCCCAGGGCAATTCACCAAACTGCTACCTCCCACTTGGAGGATGGCAGGCGGGTATCAGGGTGGAGGGGGCCTCTGTCACCCTCATCACAGCGGTAGGCCATGATCAATAGGCGGCGGGATAAGATGGGCCAATGAGAGCCCAATTGTCTGTCACCTGCTGTCACCATCACCGACAAGCTGCCAGAGCACAGGTCTGAGCCATCAGCCTCATGTGATTAATGGGAACATCTTCAGCTGTGGGGAGGGACGTCACAGGACGCTGTGCGGAACACAGGGGATGCAGGGCGGATTTGGGCCTGGGGACGCTCAGGGGGACATCTAGGGCTCGGCTCCCGCACCAGACTCACCCAAGGAGCAGAGGGACTTCAGCAGCGCTAGGAGTGGGAACGCAGTGACAACCAGGCAGTCTCCCAACCCCAACCCTTCCTGCAACAGACTCAACCTCTAGGTCCGCCATCATTGTCCCTTGCGAACCACTTTCCGACCATTGCAGCAATTGGGGAACCCCAGATCCCAGTGCCGACGCCTGTCCTCTCAGGCTGGAGGCTAAGGCGGAGGATGGCAAATTTGAGGGTAGCCTCTGAACTCAGCAAGACCCTGTCTTAAAAGTCAAAAAGTGCTGGGACGTGGAGCAGTGGCCAGCACCCCTGGCTTCAGTTCGGTCTCAACCCCAGGGGCGAATCCCACACCCAGAGCATCCGCGCTCGGCAGCCTAGGGGCAGCTCTGGCCACTGGCCACCTGCACACTTCACCCTAAGTGGGAAAACGTCGCACTCAGGACGCAGTGGTGGTGGCAACAAGCTGCCAGGTTCCCAGGGCTCCCGCGCACCCCACCCGACTCTGACGCATTCCTCCAGGCTACCGAGGAGACCTCTGACGTGACCTGTCTCCTGGGCAACGTTCTTGCAAACCAGTGGCTCTGTAGTCGCCCTGAGCCCAGCGTGACCAGCAGGGGGCCACCGAGGTCAGGGACATCATGCAGCGGCAGTGCTAGCCACCAGAAAGGGGACAGCTGCACCTTCCCTAGAGGAGCCCAGCTGCAAGCGGGGACAGGTCCTCTGGGCCTTAGAAGACCCGCAGCAGAGATGCACTCTTGACTCCTTGCAGTTCCCGGGTGTTAGGGTCTGTAAACAAGTCAAGATGGCACCTGGCATTTTGCCAGAGGGAGTGGTTTGTGAAGTAATGCCAGCAAGCCATTAAGTTTGAAGATTCCTTATTGGTTGACTGCTGTATCTAGTTTATGTTAATTAAGATAAACTGTGTGGAATGTATATATACCCCTCCTGTCCTATAATAAGCGGCTCCCACTCCTGCTGTATCAATGTACACAAGTTGCTAGTCACCCCCGGTTATTTTGCTGCAGCTGGACTGCAGCAACCGGGGGCTCCACCATCGCCTCAAAGCGAAGCCTGGCCAGCAATCAGGAGGCTGCAGAGTCCCTGGGTGGACGCACTTGTACAGCTGTGCTCCTGGCTCCACCCCACCCCCCACCGCCCTGGAGCATAGCCACACTCCCCCACCCCTCCCTGCACCGCCCACTCCCCTCCCCTGGGGCGTGGCCATGGTCACAAAGCTCCTTTGCCGCCTGCTCTCCATCAGGAGAGGAGCAGAGCCTGGGGAGGCACCTGTGGGGGAGCCCTCTGGGAAGGCGATGCCTACGGTAGGTGTTCACTGGCATAGCGGAGGGGTTTGGCTTGGAACATCCCAAGGAGCCTGGTGCAGAGGGGTGTTTCTGTCATCCCAGTGCCTCAGGAGGCTGAGGCAGGAGGCTCGCCAGGTTGAGGCCAGCCTCAGCAACTCAGCGAGGCTCGGCAGATAGGCACCCCTGAGTTCAGTCCCTGGGATCACAACCCAGGAAGGCACAGAAGGGGTTCTCAGTGGAAGTTGCCCCACTGTTCCCATCCTCTACCTCTGGTCCCTGACAACAAACTCCCGAGGCCTCCTCTCTGGAGACCCCCAAACCAGATCAAGGTGTCTGTCTGACATTGACTTTGAGACTTATCAAGTGCAAGGCTGAAGAATCGCCAAGACCCACCATAAAGTGCTCCCTGTCATCCCATCAACCTCTGCACTGTCTATGCCACTTCCAGTGTCCTGCGTGGGCCTCACTAAGTTGCTGAGGCTGGCCTCCAACTTGCAATCCTCCTGCCTCAGCCTCCAGAGATGCTGAAATTAAAGGCATAATCCACAGCACCTGGCTTTGATTTAATTATTATGACAGCTCTGAAGTAGATATCACCTCCTTTGAGAGGTATGGAGATCATGGCTGGTGAAGGGGTGACCTCCATTCCCTGATCCTTCAAGTCCATCCTCTGGGGCATTTCTGCCCTCCCCTGCCCTGCCTGACCTTCTCCCATACCCAGCACCTCCCATAAGTGCTCTCTCAATAACAGGCCATGAAGCACCTACAGAGTCAGCAGGCCAAGCGCAGAGGCCAAAGTGGGCTGTTTCAATGCCCCCAATTTTAGAGCCAATTCAAATTCTCAACTAGACACCAGAACTGTACCCATAATCTTTCTTACACTTCTGGGCTGCATTGAAGATGAATTGGTCTTTTGGGGTGTCACCCACTTCAATCATCTTGCCACCAGCCAAGAGCTTCATGATGAGGCCCAAGGTGACAATTGCCGAGATACCCAGCTGCATGAGTGTGCCTAAGGAAAGGGGCAGCCACAAACCCCTGTGAGCTCAGGAAAGCAAGACATCATTTAATAAAATGAACCTACAGAATTGCATGTGACCCCTTCTCCACATTGGATGGGGTTCAGGTTGCTGGCAGCAATTATAGAATAACCCCCCAAAATCAAAGATTAGAACACAACTGAGTCTCTCTGTCGAGCCTGCCAGATCCTGTGTCATTCTGTTTTGAAAGTCACATACCCCTCAACAGCCTGCTGCAGTCCCATTCCCATGGACAGATCCATTCTGGCTGGACAGAGGTCAGAGAGGCCCATCCTTCATCAATTCATAAAACTGGAGAACATTCCAATCATTTCCTGAGTCTGCAAACGGGGTTGGCACAATTGGATCTAGTTGGGAATGAACCTTTTCTTTCCATCATGTTCAGATGAGCTCTGATTCTGAGTGACTGTAACTTCATTGGAACTCCACTTTTAAACCATGTCCATCAAATGCACCATCAACATACACAAGAAAATTGTTTCCAGACCCACAGGTGACTGGTTAGAGTGGACCCTTCACTGTTGCTCATAATTTTGATCCCTATATTTCACCTGTAGATATGAAAAAGATGCAGCTGAGAAGCCAACGGAAAGTTCTAGAGAATGTTCTAGGTGGACTTGTCATCTCGTTTCAGGGATTTCAAACACTCTAGTTTTTTCAAGTTTTCAGAAATTCTCAAGCAGAGACTTATCTTGCTCTTCCGGGTTTTGTATTGCATTCAAACCTAACTCCAAAGAAGATGGTGTAGCCCAGGCTGAATGCACCATTGATCAGGCTGTTTTAAATGGCACATGCAGACTTTCCAGGCCACAGAGCTGCCCATTCTCTCAGCTCCACAGAAAGGCTGTCATTCAACTAAATGGTGCTGGTCCAGCAGAGAAGAGGCAGAGTGAGTCTGAGCCTCCCTCTGTTGAAGACCAGAATCCCTCACATCCAGTAGAAAGAATCTACAGAATCTGAGGCCATAATACCAAATAGAGGATTGGGAAATAAGCAGAAACCAAAGGAGTGGCGTGTGTGCCCCCCTCTCCTTCCTGCTCCAATGCCAGCACAGGAGACCAGATTGACCTGACAGCAGACTAAGAAGGTGAAGAGGGGAATGGCTGTCCACAGCACCTTCTCCTTCAATTGCATCTGCAGAAGAGGCAGAATCAGAGGACACGAAGTTTCCCAGTAAGTCAATAAAAATGGAGTCCCACAGACCCTTTCTCTGATCACCAAGGAAGGCCAAGGAAAGCACTTGCCTAGTATGCATGATGCTCTGGGTTCAGTCACCAGCAGACACCCTCCCCCAAAAAAGAGAAGCCAAACCATGCACCAAGCAGAGTCCTGAAAGGTGAGTCTCATGCTTTCTGTGGACAAAGCCAATGCAAAGGTGTCTGTAGGTGTCACGTCTGGGAATCCTCATATTATACAGCATCATGATCTTCCTACTGCTTAAGTGAGTTCAATGGCAAAGCTGTGCTCTTAACCATTGACATGAACAGTTTAGATCCTCAAGATAAGGCAAGAGGAAGGCAAGTTCAAAGCCAGCCTCAGCAAAAGTAAGGCACTGAGCCACTCTATGGTACCCTGTCACTCCATAAAAAACAATCTAGGGCTGGTGACATCTCTCACTGAGTGGTTGCTTCTGAGTTCAAACCTAGTGATAAATAAATAAATAAATAAATTAATTAATTATTAATTCTTTCTGTTGTTGATATTTTTAAAATAATATTTTAGTCTTTATTTTATTTACCTCTTCTCTGATGTTCTTTATTTTTTCTTCTACTAGTTTTTGGGTCTGGCTTGTTCTTGATTTTCTACCTCCTTGAAGTGGAAGTCTTGGTTGTCTTCTTTTTTGATGTAGGTATGTACTGATCTAATCTTCTTAAAATTGCCTCTGCTCTATGCTATATGCTTTTGTGTTTATATCATCATTTTTCTAAAGAATTTTTTAAACTTTCCATTCTATTTATTCATCGGCTCTTGGCTATTTGAGAGCTTGTTGTTACATTTGCAGACACACAGGATGTTTCTGAAGTTCCTCCTATTGTAGGTTTCCAGTTTTATTACATTGTGTTCAGAAAAAAAAAGTTATTTGAAATTATTTTTAGCTTCTAAAGTTTGTTAAGGTTTGTTTTATGACTTAACCTATTGTCTATTCTGGAGAATGTTGTTGGCACTGTTGAGAAGAATTTGTCTTCTTTTGGTTTGTTTTTGAAAGTTCTGTTAAGTCCATCTGCTCTGCAGTGTACTTTAAATCCTGTATAAAGAAAGAAGAAGAGACAGAAGCAAGGTGCAGTGGCAGAATGACACAATGGCAGAAAGTCTCCTTGTCTAAGCTGCCAGCTTTACTTATAGTAGTAGTGGAAGTCTTAGGTCACTGGCATCAGTAGTACATTTTTTTTCATTGTGCCATTAGGCTACAGATTTAGCAACATTATGTAGCTTCTTCCATAGTTACCTACTAAGGTTGCAATGTGAAATGTTAGGAGATTTGTGTGGCTCTCAAGTAAGTCCATTGTTTAAAGTTACTATTATGTGGACAGCTTCAAGTGCAGCAGAGCTTGGCAAAACACTGTAGTTGTCTAAAAAGACAGCCCCCCCCAGGAGCTAAGTGCCTAAGATCAAGGTCAAGGCTGATAAGATTCTAGCAAAGAGCTTCCTCATACAAGGCTTTGCCACAACAGCTAGGTATTCAACATGTATTAGTTATATTGCTAGTTTCTGAAAAAAACTGCAGAGTATTCCAAACATAGAAATCAGGGTGCCTGTTACCTCCTGGGAGTTTGCTAACCAGAGGAGTGATGTCCTTATATTTCTATGGTCAAAACACTTTCAATCCTGTGTCTCTTTTTAGATGTTTTTGGAAAAAAGATCAATCCATTTTTCAAACTCTGTTATTAGATGTCCTCTATTAATATGCATTGAAGTCTCTCTCTCCCTTTAGATGAAGTAGTGTCTGTCTTATATCTATGTGTTGTAGTATTATGTGATTTTACATTTAAACTTATGATAGTTTCTTGCTTAATTAAAACCATTTGTCATTATATAATGATTTTTGTCTATTTTGGTATTGATGTCTATTTTTTGTGATATAAGAAAAGCTACTTCTAATTTTTATTTCCATTTTCTTGAGATATCATTCTCTTATTCTTCACTTTTATCATATGTGTTTCTTAGAGTTGAAATTAGATTCTTCTAGGCAAAATTTAGATTTTTTTGTTCTATCTATTATAGAAATTTATGTCTTTTTACTGGAAAATTTACCTCATTAAGGTGGTTCTTGACAGGTGAATATTCACTAGTGCCATTTTGGTTATTGTTTACTACTTGTG
This sequence comes from Ictidomys tridecemlineatus, assembly GCF_052094955.1. Classification (NCBI taxonomy): domain Eukaryota; kingdom Metazoa; phylum Chordata; class Mammalia; order Rodentia; family Sciuridae; genus Ictidomys; species Ictidomys tridecemlineatus. The sequence continues at coordinate 190,964 of NW_027521806.1, read as the reverse complement.
CTGTCTGACATTTCTTCCTCTCTTACTGTCTTCTAATTTTATTATCTACATAGATTTGTACCACAACTCTTTGAGAGTTAAAAATTAAATGAATATATAAATCTAATTGATATAGCATGTGTAGAATCAAATAATTAAAAGGTCTGAAGAGGGGCTGGGGATGTGGCTCAAGCGGTAGCACGCTCGCCTGGTATGCGTGCAGCCGGGGTTCAATCCTCAGCACCACATACCAACAAATATGTTGTGTCAACCAAGAACTAAAAAATAAATATTAAAATTCTCTCTCTCTCTCTCTCTCTCTCTCTCTCTCTCTCTCTCTCTCTGTCTGTCTCCTCTCTCACTCTCTCTTTGAAAAAAATATTAAAAAAAAATAAAAATAAAAGGTCTGAAGAGGCTTAGGTTTTTTACCTGTGACAATATCTACCCTCCATACAAAACTATATACTCTTTTATGTTTGCTTTTTTCTTTGCATATTATTATTATTATTATTATTATTATTATTATTATTATTATTATTATCATTTTATTAATCTTTATACATCTTAATACTATGCTTTAAAGTAATATGCATTTATTTAAAATACGTTATAATAAATAAAAGTTTTAAGGATCATAACACTAACCTATAAATCAGTTGAAATAAGAAAAATCTGATTTTAAAGCTTTATATATTAAAACAATAATATTAAAATCAGAAGAAATGAACGTTTTGGTTATTGGAGTAACTGAATATGGTTGAAGAGTTATAAAATTTTGCATAATTTGGTTGAATTCCAACTGCATTAAAAACTAAAATCAGCTGGGTGTGGTGGTGCACACCTGTAACCCCAGCACTTCAGGTGGCTAAGGCACGAGAATCACTTGCTATTAAGGTATAATTTTTGTGATATAAGAATAGCTATTTCTATTTAATTTTTGTTTCCATTTGCTTGAGATAACTTTCTCTTATTCTTCACTTTTGTCCTATGTGTTTTTTTTGGAGGTGAACTGAGATTCTTCTAGGCAAAATATAGATGGTTTTTGTTCTATCAAAAACCAGTACCTTGTGGTGGTTGATGATTTTTGAAGTGCAAGGATCTCACATTAGATTTCTTGGCTCCTATTAAGTAGAAGGGTATGGGGAACTTGACACTATTGTAATCTTAGCATGCAGAGCAGAAGCTCACGGCTACAGGGTGTGATGTTCGCCCCCAACTCTGTCCAGCCGGCTGTCTCTGCACAGCATTGACTTAGATGAACCATTTGGAATGGGAGTCATACTGGGGGTGCTGGTATTTTAATTTATCCATATGTAGCTTTAAATTTTTATAATGAGCACCAAACTTTAGAAATAAAAATATTAAAGACTTTTGAGGGGAAAAGTCCACTAGGCATCCATCTAGCTGTGGGGCCTGCAGTAGTGTGGAAAAGGGAGGCAGTTTCTTTCCAGCCTGCTAGATGCCAGGTGCTGGCTGGACAGGTGGGTGACAGAAGGGAGCCTCTCTGCTCACTCTCACTGGAGACTAGGAAAAGCCAGTTGGCCTCATGTGTTCTGGAGCCCTCTGGGAGTGGAGAGAAGGGCACATCTGTGACCACAACCTGGCATGTCAGCACCATCTATTGGGTATATTAGGGACAGTCACCCATGATTCCCTTCTGGGAAAAGAAAAAAATCAAAGCAGATTTTTAAAAATGCCATCTTGATCACTGGAATTTAGAAATGAGTTCTCTGAGCTCTGTAGTGAGCCAGTCAAGCATTGGGCATGAGGGCACTTGCTGTGTGCTTTGAAGCTGGTGTGCAGCTGGTGGGCCCAAGAAAGGGCAGAGCCACTGTGATTATTTACAAGTCGCACCTATTCTAATTTGTCAGAGCCTTTGACGCCCATTAGGAAGCATTCTGAATACTGTTCTTGTGTATTTCCTCTTTAAACAAAAATAAAAAGAAAACAGCATTAGCATTTCCCATACATGCATTATGTGGCATTCTTGTAGGTGTGTTCCTGTGTCTCCACTTCACAATAACTGGTAACACAACACTACAGAGTCCATGTTACCCTTTTGCAGATGGGACAACCCAGGCAGACCTGCTGAAGGTACAGTTTCAGCAGAGAGTGAACTGATCAGTTTTTCTTAGTGTGAGCACAGACATCTCTCTGGTCCCCAGCTGTGGGGAAGGGCTCTCCTCCCAGGGCCAGCACAGAGACTGATAAGGCCATTTGTTGGCAAGAACTCTGTCTTTTCCAAACAGAAATAGAAGGCTTGTGGAAGGCGTGTGTGGTGAGCCGTTTCTGCGGACCATAGCCACCATTACAATATGGCGCTGGCTGCCACTGTGGTCAGTGATAAACAACTCCTTATTAGGGAGAGTTGGCGCATTTTGAGATAACACCCTATGAGAAAGATCCACGTGGCAACTTTGCATTGGGGCTTAGGATGCTTTATTAAGGCTAGGAGGCACGGGTGGGGGAGAAGAAGCTTGAAGTCATGACTGAGATAAGGCCTGAATAAACTGCTGAAAGAAGAATCCTGTGTCGCGGCTTCCTTTGCCAGCTGGGGGTCGCGACAGTTGGCGGCCCGTATGGGGAAGAGACCCCTCGGACCCAAGATCCAGAATTTCAGCAATCAGGGTGGTGCACCGGTAAGTTCCGAGGTAAAGTGGGAATCCGCAAGTAAATAGCGGGACGCTCCTCGGTAGATAAAGAGGGAGCGGGAAGAATAATAAGAACAGAATGCTCTTCGGTAGATAAAGAGAGAGCGGGGCTTTGTACTTTCACTTTCTTTATAACTTTAAGAACATTATGGGCACTACCTCTTCAAGCCCAATTTTGTTGGCCCTGGATGGGCTGCTACGTTTCAAAGGACTTAAGGTAAAGCACAGCACTTTGCACATGTTTCTAAGAGAGGCTGATATAGCTGCTCCTTGGTTTGCCTTTTCAGGCAGTCTTACGATTCCCAGTTGGGACAAATTAGGAAAGGATCTAGATTTTGCTCACGGGCAAGGGACATTAAAAGGTGGAATCATTCTAGTATGGAAGTTGGTTAGAGGATGTATAACAGATGGTAAATGCCAGGAATCTGTGAGTGAGGGTCAGGGCATTCTTGAACAATTGCATGAGGAGAGATCCGAGGGGTCATATAGCAAAGTGGCAGAGAGTATTAAAAGTAAGAGCAGTGAAAAAGCACACGAGCCTGAAAATAAAAACAGGAGAAGGCTCTATCCAGACTTGACCGAATTGCAAACACCCAAGGACACAAGTGACTCGGAGAGTTCTGAGGATCTTGACACATTGTTGCAACAATTATGTAAGATAAGATTAAAAAAGAAAGAACGGGAGACACCAAGTATGAAGGCCTACCGTGTAGAGGGGGATAAGTACAGCTCTGAAGAGGAGGTTGAGAATTTAGAAGTAGAGCCAGTATCTGAGGCTGCTCCACTTTTTCCTGTGCCTCCTGCAGCTCCGCCCCCGTACATGCGTGGAGTCCAAAACTCTGGGAGGACTTTCCATTCCCAAGTTTGGAGAACAGTTAATACAGATATGGGATTAGCATACCAGTTTTTTCAAGACAACAATAGAGGAAGATACCATGAGCCTTTAGATTTTAAAATAATTAAAACTTTGGCAGAATCCGTTTGTACTTATGGTATAGATGCTGCTTTCACCCTTACTCAGGTGGAAGGACTGACTAGATTTTGCATGACCCCCTCAGATTGGGCTAGCTTAGTTCGAGCCTGTGTCTCCCCAGGAAAATACTTAGATTGGAGAGCATTTATGTTAGAGGGTGCCAGTATCTCTTGCAAAACTATTACACCTCAAAAGATAACTCTTAGAACTGATAATTTGCATACGTTAAATGACTTTCAAAAATTATTGGGTGACATAAATTGGATTAGGGGCTACTTACATATCCCCAATGTAGAATTAAAACCCTTGTATGAAATTTTTAAAGGTGACTCAGATCTTACTTCCCCTCGACATCTTACTGAGGAAGCCAGGTCAGCGTTGCTTAAAGTGGAAAAGGCTATACAGCACGCTAGCCTTTGCAGTCTTCAAGAGGATAAGCCTCTTCAATTATGTGTGCTTGCCACTGTATGGCAACCTACTGGAGTTTTGTGGTAAGATGGTCCTTTGTTGTGGATACATCCACGAATATCCCCTGGAAAATCCCTTGAGTATTTTCCTGACGCAGTTGCTTCTTTAGCTATGTTAGGGATACAACAAAGTATACAATTTTTTGGTTTTCCTCCAGTGTCTGTGAGTGTCCCTTATATGTGTCAACAAATTCACGTATAAGGGACAATTGGATAATTGGGCTATATTATGATGCTCTTTTCCAGGAGAGATAGATAATCACTATCCTTCACATCCTCTTATTACATTTGTTAAGGAACATCCTATCATTTTCCTTAAAATCACTTCTTCTACGCCTATCCCAGGAGCTGCCAATATCTTTACAGATGGATCTAAAACTGGTATTGGAGCCTATGTGGTAAATAATCAACCTTCTATCCAACATCAGTTTGCTCCTGGCAATCCACAATGGGTGGAGCTGCAAATTGTCATAAAAGTATTTGAACAATGCCCATTTCCTTTTAACTTAATCTCAGATTCTGTTTATGTAGTTCAAGCTTTGAAGGTGTTGGAAGCAGTGGGTCCCATACACACATCAGGAGTAATGTCTTCCCTTTTTCTCCATCTTCAAACTTTGATTTGGAATCGCTCCACCTGTTTTTACCCCTTGCATATTCGAGCCCACACACGGGTTTACCGGGTGCTCTTTCTGCTGGCAATGCCCAAGCTGATCTTGCTACTCGTCCTTCTTGGATGTTCCCTGTTTCCTCCTTAGATCAAGCTAGGAACTTTCATAGTAAATTTCATATTAATGCACGAGCACTTCAAAAGCGCTTTACTATCTCCCGTGCTGATTCTCGACAGATTGTATTGGATTGTCCTAATTGTATCACTTTACATCATCCCCCTTCTGTGGGTGTAAATCCTAGTGGTTTGCGGCCTTTAACTATATGGCAAATGGATGTCACTCATGTTCCCGACTTTGGCAAACTTAAATATGTCCATGTATCCGTAGATACTTGTTCTGGCATTATCCATGCTTCTGCCTTGTCTCGAGAAAAGGCTGGGAATGTTATCACTCATTGCTTGGAAGCCTGGGCAGCATGGGGATTGCCATAGTCCATTAAGACAGACAATGGTCCAGCTTATACTCTCTCTCTTTAAAAAAATCTTTTAGTTTGCATTCTCTTTTAATATATAGGATGTGAAAACTTTGAGTGACTCAAATTGGTGCCATAAAGAAAGAATAAACAAGTTAGAGTAATGTCATAAATATTTTAGTAGGAACAAGAATATCCTCCAAGCCTGTTCCAAACTTGAGTTTAGATTTGGACTTGAGATGAAAATTTGCTAGTTTCTTCCGTCTCGCTTATCTTTTAAAAAATGACTTACTCCACTGTCTTTTGTTACCTGTATCAAGGAAACCTAAAATGACTAATTTTGTGGCAGCATCACCTGGTTTATTAAGAAATATTTTATTGTTTTATATCTTATTGTTTTTTAATTTAATTATATAAAGGTAAAAAGAACATGCATCCCTTTCTAAAACAATGACTTACTCTACTACTTAATATTTTCTTGCAGAAATCATCTCTTCAGTATATATTCATTGTGTCATCTCTGTCATTGTGGTTTGGTTATTGAGTCAATGTTTCTGTTTAGAAACTCTGTGTGGTTATTATTCATTGATATAACCCCCCCCCCCACAAGATAGTTTTTGTCATTTGCCACAGTCTGGCTTGCTGGGCAAAGGAACCGGGGGTGACAAGGAACTTATGAAGATTGATACAGTGGGAGCCGCTTTATTGCAGGACAGCAGAGGTATATATACTTAACTAATTATACACAGTTTATTTTAATTAATATAAACTAGATACAGCAGTCAACCAATAAGGAATCATCATCTTAATGATTACACAAAGCTTAACTTAATTGAAATCATCTTGACACAGCAGTCAGTCATTAAGGAATCTCTATCATCTTAATGGCTCGCTGGCATTACTTCTCAAACCACTCCTCTTGGCAAACTTCCAGGCACGATCTTGACTTGTCTGTGGCTATCAACAGTCATTTATCTTTTTGTTGGAAGCAGCAAAATTTGTATAATAATTTCTCTTTAGCTATTTAACACATAAGATGGACAAAACTTATAATGTTTGTGAATCCAATCAATCTTCTTTAATAGATAACTCTAGAAGCTCATGTCTTATGAGCTTTCCCCTCAAGAGGTTATTCATGCCAATATAAGTCAGAAATACACATTAAATATCACATATAATTTCTCATATTGTTAGTTTTTTTCAAAAGTAGTCTAAATAAAGATGGCTACAGTTTTTATTCTACATCATTCATCTTAAGAAAATAGTATAATGGATTTCAGTATTTGTGTAAAAATCAATTGTAGACAAGGGGAGAGACATTTTAGAGATCCCTCTGACATGGCTCATAATCCTTATCCCATTGTAGTTTGAGTATACATCAGAATTCTTATTCTGTTGTTTACCCTACAGTAGTGGAGAACAATAATTATTTTATCAACTTTGGTTCTTATTATTTCTTAATTTTTTTTCTTCCTAGAACATTCCAGAAAAAGGAGAAGAATTAATTGAAGCTTTCAGACAATCCATGAAAGATGGTAAGCTATTTGAAGACTGCCTGAAATTGTGGTGCTTATTGACTTTAAATTACAGAATTTTTATATACTCTTTATTTTGTTTTTATTATCAGAATTAAAATATGACACTGGGAACAAAAAGAGTGGAAACTTACTTGACAACAGTAAACCTGCCAGTTGAAAGAAGGAAGTAGTTGAAACTACACTTGTGCAGGCAATCAGAAAAAAAAGAATGATTGTCCTTCAATTCTATCACCTGACTCAAAGGTAATGTGTTTAAAAAATCTTTCCATTTTTTAAACATATCATCATCCATGAAGAAAAACATGCTAGAAAGAAATAAGGCTACAAGGTTATAGTAGAAAACAAGGAGAGAAACATATGAGGTATATATATAGAATTAAAATTTACAGAAAGTGGTGGGAATAAACAGTTTTTTAGTGTGCCCTTATGGAAGGAAAGAAATAGAAAAGAAGGCAAAGGAACAGCTTTATGAATATAAAGCTGAGAAAAGAGGATGCATACAAAGAATTCATTTATGAAGGAAAAGTCAAGTGTCCAGATTGAATAATAGAGTCAAGATGGCTGATATTTAAAATAAGAAATATTGAAATTAAAAAGAGCAGAAACTCAATATTAGGCCAAACATAAGAATGTTAGGGGAAGTACATGCTGGACAATAGAACAATGTGTTATATTTTCGATCATTTACTCTTGACATCCTTGAAAGACTAGGAGGCAGGGTGTGGGATTACAATCACAATAATTTGTGATTATAAAGAATAGAAAAATAAGAAAATAAATGTGGCATATTTTAGATGATTAAGAAATAATTCTTTTTTTTTGCTTCTGTTCCTACTAAAGCTTCAAGTAATTTATATTTAGTAACAATTAATATAGACTTAATATGTTGGTGGTCAATGCTTGTTGGATTATATCAAAATGATCTCTATTGTCACATATAACTAAAAAGAAATCAATAAAATAAATATATACATATATAAATAGTACTGCTATTCAAAAAATACAAATCCAAACAAACAAGTAATAGTGGTAATGAACATGATAAATGAAAAATAAATGAACTTCTAAAAATTAAAAAAGATGGTCAATTTTTAAAAATTGATAAACATTAATTATACAGAATTTCACAGTGACATATTTTTACATACATATAGATCAAATATACTCCCCAAATTCTATCTCTAACATTCCTTCCTCCATACTCCCAATTTTATGTATGCTAATGGATAAAATTTATTATTCATCTATTTTTATGTTGAACATTTCCACCTCTAGTTTTCCATATGAGAGCAATATATAATACTTGTTTTCTGAGTCTGGCTTATGTTATTTAACATTATACTTCCCTGTTTCATTCATTTTCCTAACATTAACTTAGTTTTGTTGTTCTCTATGTATAGAAATCTTCATTGTGTATATATACCACATTTTCTTTATCCATTCTTTTATTAACTAGCATATAGCCTGATTCTATAACTTGCCTATTATTAATAGTGGCATGGCAAAGATGGGCATATGTTTATCTCTAAAATAAGCTGATTTTAATATTTGCTGGTAAGTACTGAGTAGTATAGTTGAATAAAAAAGTAGTTCTATGTTCAGTTTTTTGAGTAGCCTTCTTGTGGATTTCCATAGGGATATACTATTTTATGTTCCTACTGATTGCATATGAAAGATTTTTCTTCTCATTCTTTCCAGTATTATATGCTTTCTTGATGATTGCTTTTCTGAATGGTAGAAAATGGGACCTTGATGTTGTTTTGATTTGCATTTCCCTTATTAATAAAGATATTATGTTTTTTTTTCACTGAAGTGTTGGTAGTTTGTATCTCTTATTTTGAGAACTAACTGTGCATTTGCTCATTGATTAAAAAGGTTTTTGTGTTTCTGGTGTTAAGATATTTGTATTAATATTTTTAGGATATTAAGCCTCTGTCAGAAGAGTAGCTGGCAAAGCTTTTCTCCATTTTTGGAGGCTACCACATCTTACTGTTTTGTGTTTCACTTCCTATGCAGGAATTTTTTAGTTTGATGCACAATCTTTTATCCATTGTTGCCCTTATTTTCTGAGCTGTAATGGGCTCTATTCAGGAAGTTATTCCCTACATATTGAAGTGTTTTTTATATATTTTCTTTTAGCATTTGTAAAACTTCTAGTCTGGTACCTATGTTTTTAGTCCTTTTAGAATAAACTCTTGTACAGTGTTAGAAAATATGCATCTAGGTTTCTTCTTTTACATATGAATATCTAGTTTTTCAAATGCTATTTCTAAAATGTCATTTTTCTTTTCTCCAAAATATGTTTTTGGTGTCTTTGCCTAGTATCACATGACTGTACCTGTGTGGGTTTGCTTTCTGAATTCTCTTCTATCCATTGGTATATGGGTCTTTCTTTACACCAGGACCATGATTTTTATTACTACGGCTCTGTTTTATATTTTGAAATTGGGCATTTTGGTTTATCCATTGTTTCTCTTATGATCAGTATCACTTTGTCTAAGTATGTATTTGTTTGTTTTCCATACAAATTTAGAAGTAGTTATTTTTTCACCATTTCTGTGAACAATATCATTTGAATTTGAATGGCAATACATGGAATCTATAATTCATTTATGGTACTATGGCCATTTTCACAATATTAATTCTGCTTCTCTATGAGCATAGCAGACCTTTTTACTTCCTATTGTCTTCTTTAGTTTACTTTTTCATCAATGTGTAATTTTTTTTGAAGAGGTCATTCACTTCCTTGTTTAGGGTTTTTATTCCTAGCTATTTTAAAAGATATTTGAATGAGCTATTACTCTTGTATCATTCTCACTAGGTTTGCTATGGCATATAGACTGTTTATTTTTATATGTTTATTTTGTATCCTGTTACTCTGATGAATTCATTCATCAGAAGTAGAAATTTCATGATATATTATTCATGTTATTCTAAGAATGTGACTAAATCATCTGCATATAGAAATAATTTAACATTTTAACTTTCCTATTTGAATCCCTTTTATTTCTTTCTTTTTTTCTAAAATTTTAAGTAATGTGATTAGTGAGATTGGTGGCAATGAACATCCTTGTCTTTTTCCTGACTTTAGAGAAAATATTCCTCTTTATTTTACTATTGGCTTTCAGTTTGGTATATTTGGTCTTTATTATCTTGTAATAAAATTTTCATATTTCTAATTTCTCAGGGATTTGTCATGAATGGCCACTGAATTTGTCAAAGGCTTTTCCTGCAGCTTCTTAAATGATTATGCAATTTTGTTCTTGATTGTATATGTGGTGTATTAGTTTTATTGATTTGCATGTATTGAATCATCCTGGAGCAAAATCAGCTTTTATGGATTTTTTTTGTATGTGACTAGAGTCTCAAACCAGGAGCATGCTACCACTGAGCAACATCCCCAGTAAATTTTATTGTTCATTTTGATAACAGGTTTCACTAAATTTCCCAGGCTGGCTTTGAAATTACAGTGTTCCTCAAACAACCTGATGCTTTTCTGAGAATATAGATATATACCACTATGCCTGATATTGTATGTTATTTTGCAATGTGTTGTTGAATGTGGCTTGCAAAGATTTTATGAGAACTTTTATACTATGTTCCTCAATGATATTGGTATCTAGTTTTTTCCTTGTTCTGTCCAATATTCACTTTTCCAGTCAGGGTAATACTTTGTAGAATTGCTTTGGAAGCATCTTTTCTTTGCTCTTAAATGTAATGGGGGATTAATATTAGTTCTTGTTTAAATATCTGATAAAATTTAGCCATGTATTCACTTCTGCACCTCTGGTCCAGAAGGCTTCTTATTATTGCTTCCACCTTATTGCTTGTTATTGAGCTATTTTTTCTCTCTATCCATTTGATTCAAACTTTTAAGTCATATTTCATTAATATCATTTAGATTTATATATGTTTCAATTTTATTCTTCAAAATTGCCTAGATTTTCCCATTCAATAAAATATAAGTTTTTCAATAATCTCTACAGATCATCTGGATTTCAGTGATATCTGTTTTAATACTTCACTTTTTGTTTCTAGCTTTATTCATTTGTATCTTCTTTTTTTCTTTTAGTTCCCTTGGCCAAGGGTTTATCAATTTTATTTACCATTTTAACAACCAACTATTTGTTTCAATATTACTATGTTTTTTAAAAAATTATCTATTGTATAATTTTGGTTCTGACATTAATTAATTCTTTTCTTGTATTGGTTTTAGAATTCATTTACTGAAGTTTTTTCTTAGACCTTGGGATGCATCATGAGGTTTTTAATTTGAAATATCTCAGATTTTTAAATAGAGGAAGCCCTTAATATAAACTGCCCTCATACAACTGCTTTGTGGATTAGTGGAGGGACATTGGAAGGGATAGGAAAGATACTGGGCAGTAAGATTTATCAAAATATGTTATATGCATTTCTGTATATGTTGTAATGAACCTCACTATCATATATATAATGTCTTAATAAAAGAAAAAACAAACAAACAACAATAGAGAACTGCTTTTAATTTATCACATAAATGTATAGATGTTGTGTTTTGATTCTCATGTGGTTCTCAGGTTTTTAAAAACTTTTCCCCCTGATTTCATCAGTGACTCTTTGATTATGCAACTGTATTATTCATTCTTCAAGTGTTCATGCAGTTTCTCTAATTTGACTCGCAGTTTGCTTCTTTTTCTTAATTAAATCATTATTTCACATATAATATTAAAAGGTTCATTTTTAAATAATCATACAAGCATGGTATATAATTTTTCAGTTTGATCCCCAGTACTCTCCTTTATTCCTACCTCTGTTTTCTCTCTTCTACTCCACTGTTCTTCATTGTATTTATTTATACTTGTTTTAATCAGTGCATCATTGATATACATAAAGGTCAAATTCAGTGTGATATATTCCTAAGTGTACAAAGGAAAATTTGTTCAGATTCATTTCACCAAACTTTCTCTGGCAGTCCCTCCATCCCTCTCAATCTCTTTCCTCTACTCCACTGACCTCTCTTTTGTTTTTAGAGAATTCCCCATTTTTCCTTTACTTTTATCTACCTTCTTAATATAAGGAAAAATATTCAGCCCCTGACTTTTTGAGTCTGAGCAGGATATTTACTTTCGCTTAGTGGGACATTTTCCAGTTCCATTCATTTACTAACAAATACCATTATTTCTTTTAATTAATGACATTCTGAGTAAAGCTTCATTTTATATATATATATATATATATATATATATATATATATATATATATATATATATCACATTTTCTTTATACATTAATTGTTGATTGGCACCTAGGCTTCATTTGATAGCCTTTCTATTTTAAATTGTGCTGCCATAAACTCTGATGTGACTACACCCTAAATTATGCTGATTTAAAATCTTTTGAATATATACCAAGCAATGGAAGAGTTGGGTAATGCATTATTAGTGTTTTGAGGAATCTATTTCTTTCCAGGGTTTTTGTGCTAATATGCAGTCTCACAAACAATGTACAAGTGTACCTTTCTTCTGCATCCTCATCAACATTTACTATTATTTGTGTTTTTGATAATTTCCATTCTGAAGAGAGTGAGATAAAAATCTCAATGCAGTTTTTATTTGTATTTCCAAACTGCTGGAGATGTTGAACTTTTAAAAATATATTGTTGTTCAATTCTAATTCTTTTAAGAAAGATCCATTTAGTTTTTTTCAATTTATTCTGTGAGTTATTAATTATTTGTGATAATTTTTTGAGTTATTTATATAGTCTGAATATTAACCCACATTTGTGGATCAGGTGGCAAAGATCTCCCATTCTGCAGCCTCTTTCTTCATGGTCTTATTTGTTTTCTTTAGTGTTCAGAAGTTTTAATTATATGCAATCCTACTTACTGATTCTTGGTTTTATATCTTATGCTTTAGGAGTTTTGTTAGGGCAACTGATGATTGTGATAATATGTTGAAAAGTTCAGCTTACAATTTTATCTAGCAATTGTAGAGTTTCTTGTGTAATTCCTAAATCTTTGATCCACTCTTGAGTTGACTTTTTCTCTTCATGTATTTTTTTCCCAGACCCACTTGTTAAAAATGCTGTATGTTTTGTTTTCTAATAGCAATCCATTGTGGTGTGATAAGGGATAAATGGAATTATTTTATTTTTGTATTTACTAACACATGATTTGTATCCTAATATATGATATATTATAAAGAAACTTTTTGTATTGCTAAAAAATTATGAGTTCTGTTCTTGTCAGGTGAAATAGTGCATAGACAACTATTAAGTTGACATGATTTAAAGTAAAAGTGATTTGTAGGAAAGTTATTGATGTTTCGTCCACCTAACCAGTCACTGGTAATATTAGAATTAATGTCACCCACACTTGTGTTTTTTATTGGGTCCTTCTGTCCCTTTTGGCTGAATAGTGATTATTTTATAAAATTGGTTGCACTGCTACTCACATATAAATATTTACAGCCATTTTTCTTGTTGTTGGATTTTTCCCTCTAGCAGTATGTAGTGACCTTCTTTGCTAACTTTGAGTAATTGTTCCTTGAAGTCACCTTTATCAAGTTTGCAAATAGCTACTTCTTTTATTTTGGCTTCCATTTACATGGGATATCTCTCTATTATTTCAACTTTATTCTTTGAACATCATTGAAAGTCAGGCTGTGTTTCTTGTTGACAACATACATTTGGGCCCTTTTTGTTAATTGAGTATTTTAGTCCATGTCTTTTGAGTTGATAATTAACACAATGTGAATCCAATGTTAATGAGGTTTGTTTTTTTATATTAAAGGGTTCACTCTTTATTCCCATTTCCTTATTCACTCTTCTAGTTACATTTATTCTTTTGTATTCTCCCATGATTTATTTTAATATTTTTTGTGTATATAGAATTCCATAGTGAATCTTCTACACTGGCAGGTTAGTTGTCATAGTTTATTTTAGTTTATTCTTGTCTTGAAAGTTGTTTATTTCTGAAGAATAACTTTGATTAAGATAGCAGTGTAAGCTGGCAGTACTGAAGTAAGACAGATGAGACTGGACACCAGAGGAATTAGCAAAAAAGCAGGTTTATTGTCTGCAGCCTGTCCAGAGGGGGCTTTCACCTATAACAAATTTTCTCTATGAATGCTGTGTCTCAACATTTGTTGGGCTTTATTCCCAGTGGTGTGGAAAGTGGAGCCTGGAGGTATACATTTTGCAGGGGTCTACATGAAAGTCATTTTTTTCTGTCAGTTCTCAGAAGTTACATAATGTCTAATTTCTTAGAACTGTCAGGGATTTTACAGATTATACCACAAAAGCAGAGTATATTCATTATGTCCAGGGATAAATTTAGTTTTTTCAAGACAGAGAAGATCAACAGGAAATAGGGTGTATAACAAAATTTTGTAGAGAGCTTAGCTGATATATTGTAAACAAGAACAATTGTGGTGAGGGTCTCTGGGGAAGCTTAATAAAGATGCATTTGTGGAGGAGGGGGTGACACTATAATATTTCTGTTATAGTGCTTGAAATATATTATTGCGTGTTCTGCTGGCCCTTAGAGTTATCTAGATGCATTACCATTTACCAACAATTTGGTGCTTCTCTCTTGAATTTGTAAAACTCTTTATTTGCTCTGAATTTTGGCATTTTAACCAAAATATAATGTGAACAACAGTTTCTTTTTTGCCATGTCTGTTTGGCCTTCTAAATGCTTTCTGTTCCTGATGTTCTTCTTATTTCCACAATTAAGTGTTTTTTTTTTTTTTCTGGTGAGAGTTCACTGAATAAATTTCTATGCCATTAGTCTGTGTATACACTCCTTCCTTCAAGACCTTTGTCTCAATTGGTCTTTTAAAGTTGTCCTAGAATGCTTGTATATTCTTTTTAAAGTCTCTCATTTTTATTACATTAGGAAAGTTCTACTTTATCCACCTTGTCTTCAAGACGTAACATTCTTCCATCTACCTGTTGTAGTATATTTCCGGTAATTCTCATTTTGACTTTTTTTTTATTTAATAAATTTATTATTTCCAAATTTCTGCCCCTTTTTTGCACACAAACTATATTTCATTGTGAGCATATTCTTTCAAAACCTGGATTTTCTTCATTAATTCATGTTTTAGTCCTTTAGTTTCTTAAATTATTTTCATAATAAATTGTTTGAATTCTTTGCTATCCTACAAATAAATGTATGTGTAATAGTTATTAGGGATTTAAACACTTTGGGTAATGTGTTAGTGCCTTGCTCTCTCATGTTTCTTGTTTTAATATACAGAGGTTTGTGCAGGTGTTCAAATAGATTTCTATTCTTCTCTTAGATGTGGGTCATTTGTTCAGCAGATTTCTCTTCAGATATTCCCGGAACAGAGTGTATGTTCTATTTTTAAATCCCCAGTACATTGACAAAAGTTCTGGGATCACTAATCCAAAGTACTTTAAGAGGAAAGAATAACCACCAGTAATATCAAAAAGTTAGAAGCAAAGCACATGTTGACTTACAACCAAAGCAAAAACTTTTAAAAATGATCTCTACAACTCAGGTAACCAATGAAGAAGTGGTAATAATAAACAATGTCCAAAATTTAGTCTTTAGTGATTCTAAAATTAATACTAAAATACACAGAAAAAAAAGAAGGAAAAAATAAAAAAATAATTCAAATACAAATGAAAAATAAGAAAACAATACAAAGAAAATTAAACAAAAGATCATGTAAGTTAGAAAGTGAAAAACAAATGTTAAAAAAAGTGATTTAATGATTCAGTGCCAATAAAAGTCTGATTTCCTCATATGATGTAATTAAAATATAGACAGTTTCTTCCCCAAATTCTACTTTTATGATTAACCATTTTGGGGGTGTTTCTGGGGAGCAACCATATTGTACTTGTTTCTTCTTAATTCTAACCAGAACAGGCCAGTACTGGTTGTGGAGTCTTGAATGTTGAAAAGTTTCATTCATGCCTACCAGGAAGTACTATAGAATCATTTTTATATAAAGAGGTAAATAAGTCACAATATTGGTTTTTTATGTACCTGGGTATGGGGCTCTTGTTATAGTAGGAGCTATCAACAAAAGGACATGGAGCCTGTGGGTCAGTCTGAAAATCCCAATTTTACACTTTTTTTAGTGAGCTCAAGGTCATGCAAGACTTCAAGTCTATGTGGTTGGTTGCACTTCCTCTAATCATCCTAGAGATGGACTGCATGCAGGTCTGTGTTTGGTTGGGGGAGATGCAGGAAAACAGATTTTCAAAAGACATTTCAAAGCATTCCAAAAATGTTCTGCCCCACAAACTTACACACAACTCAACTTTTTTTCTTTTACTAAACTCAAGCACCAGTTTTAACAGGGAAATATCCCCACTGCCCTTTATTCTATAAGGCAGCCAACCAGCACACCATACTTCCTGCTGATTAGAGTTTTCAACATACCTCTGTTAATTTGGACCAAAAGAGTGGGTATCCACAAGTCCAATAAATAGAGTCAGTCCCTGTGTCTTGGAGATAAACTATACAGGAGATGCTGATATCTCAAAGACAGAGTTCCAGCAATGGGACCTTTCTAAAGGGGGAATCCCCTTGGTGAATCACAAAGGAAATGACTATAATTGTTTCAGTTGAAGAAGTGGAGATTCTTTCTTTACATGCCTCTAAGCACAGTGAGAGGGCCAGACTTTGGAGATCAGCTCTCCTCTCTGTAGATTGTAGCAGCAAGTTTTTTTTTTTTTTTTTAACCCGAACCAATTCTGACTGTCTTTTTTCACATGATTCCTACCGGCACATTTAGTTGAAATTCACCTCAGTTTCTATCCCTTGGATGACCATGTAACCATGACTATAGATTTCCAGAGTTCATTACAGATCTGTGTCTCAGTTACTATTGTTGATAGAGCCTGACTTGTGTTGTGGATTCTTCCTGACCTGCCAAATTCATGTCATTGTTGGGTTCTGGAAATATAAGAACATAAAGGCCAGGGTTTCTAATCTCCCATAAAGAAAGTCTAAAAAAGGACCTCAAGTAAAGGAGTTACTTCAGTAAGCACTCTGATTCTGCTGAGAAGAATCTGCAGTGCACCTATCCTCCATTGACATCTCAGGGAGAATCCAACTGGCTGAAACTTATTACTGGAAGTTAAGATATAATTTTCTTAAGATTATAGTGTGTTGAGAGCCACAGGCAAAGGGGCCCCAGAAAACTTCCAGCTGCCAGCAATATTCCAGCTGCTAGCTGATGATTGGCTCACAGCAGCCCCAGCAAACGTCTAGCTGCCAACTGATTGGCTCCTCTGGGTGATTCTCATTCCCCACCCTTTCAGACCAGGCAGCTACTCATTGGGGGCCTTTTTTGGCTCCGCCCTTGTAACCCAGCCAATCGGCCTCAAGAGCAGGAGGAGTGGGGGAGGTTGAGAGGCTTGTGGGAAGCCGGTGGAGGCAGTTGGGCTCTGAGGGTTTTCCTGAAAAGCTGTGTGGTGTGGTGTGTGTGTTCTAAAAAAAAAGTTTGTTTCTTTTGACAAGTGGCTCCTGAATTGTGCCCAGCCAGACTGAGACAATTGGTGGCCCACAAGGGGAACGACTGAGGGTAAGTGATAAGGTAAACTACTCATCCCTGAGGGCAGGGCGAGAGGATAGGTAGCCATTTTAAGATTCTTCTTTTGTTTTGCTTCAGTTTTGTTTTATGTATCTGTCCCTGGAGATGTGTAAGATGGAAGAAAAACCACTCACACCTGAGGAACAGATAGGGAGAAAGGACGGATGGACATTTCAGGAGGGTATTATAATAATGTTTTTGTTGTTCCAATTTTGTTTCACTCTGTTTCAGTTTTGTTAGGTGTTATCTTGTTGGGTTGTATTATAGTTATAATAGAAATATTCAAGTAAAAGAGAAGGTCTCTCAAGCTAGTCAGACAGAGAAAAAATCAAGTAAATAAAAAGGTCTCTCGAGCTAGTCAGATAGAGGAAAAAATTCAAATAAAAAAAGGTCTCTCGAGCTAGTCAGACAGAGGAAGAAAGTTTAGAGCAAAAAAAACCATCAGGAGAAAAGTTACAACAGGAGACTGCTACTAAAAACTTTCTGTCACCAGAGGGTGTAAGTGTCCAACCAACAACACCACCGTAATATGCTGGGAGGCCCCCAACCCCCGCAGTTGATAGATGGGATCCTAAGACAGGATCTCAAATATTAACGTGCCCTGTATTTGAGGTAGGAGGGCAGCAAATTAACCATGCTTTAAATTTCAAAACAGTGAAGCAGATAACAACCTGTAACAACCTATTGTCCTCAAGCACCCTTCACTGTATGCATGGTCGAATCCATTACCAACTTGAACAGGACGCCAGCAGATTGTGCTAATATGTGTAAAGCTGTGATAAATGAAGGACAATACCTGTTATGGAAGGTTTCCAATGAGGAATTTTGCAAGGAGATGGCTAGTCAAAGTGCAGCAGCTGGTTATACTCAGAGAAATCTAGATATGTTTTTAGGAAAGGGACCTTATGAGGATCAGCAGCAACAAATTGCATATCATCCTGGTGTATACTTACAAATTGTTGTTTTATGAGGTTAGAGCATGGAAGACTTTACAAGGACATGGAGATTTACAAGGTCAATTATCTAAGGTAATACAAAGAGCTAATGAATCTTACGCTTAATTTGTAGATAGGCTTATTCAAACAGCTACCAGAGTTTTGGGGAATACAGAATAAGCAATGCCATTAATAAAACAATTGGATTGTGAGCAAGCAAATTGTTGGTGCCGAGAAGTCATTAGACCATGGAAACATGAAGATTTAAACACATATATTAAATTATGTGGATACATTAATGAACAAGGGCAAGTCATGGCAGCTGCAGGATAACAGGTTTTAGATGCCAGGCAAAAAACATGCTACAATTGTGAACAAACAGGACATTTTAAAAGGAATTGCCTCACAAAAGGAGGGTTTAACAAATCTAGGTATCAAAGAAATAGAATACTGGGTGTTTGCCCACGATACCGCAGAGGGAGACATTGGGGTAATGAATGCTGTTCTCAAACCACCACAGAGGGTACTCCATTATAAAAGAAAAGAACAAGGACCAGGGGTTTATTCACGATATCATAGAGAAAGGCATCAGGCTCCAGTGCCAAAAAATTGACAGGGGGCCTCAATGCTCCGGGGCCCAATACCACAAATATATGGAGCACTGGAGGAACCCAGCAACCCCATCAGGGTAGTGCCCAGGACACAATGTCCATTAAATCCCTCACTAGACAAACTAGAGGAAGCACAGGATTGGACATCTGCGCCTCCAACAGAGCAGTACTAACTCCAGAGATGGGAGTTCAAATCATTCCCACAGGGGTAAAAAAACCTCTTTCCAAAGGAACAGTAGGCTTATTATTGGGATGCAGTTCTTCTACTCTAAAAGGACTTGTGATAAGTCCTGGGATAATTAATCCCCACTATGAAGGTGACATGAATTTAATGGCCTACTGGACACAGGTGCTGACCTTAGCATCATATCTCATCATGAATGGCCAAAATTGGCCATTACAACAAGCCACTCAAATGCTTCAAGGCCTAGGAGTGGCGACTAATCCCCATAGAAGTGCAGTGGTATTAGATTGGAAGGATCCTGAAGGATGTGAAGAAACTATACAGCCATATGCTTTGAATCATCTTCCCATAAATTTATGGGGATGAGATGTCCTAGATCAATTAGGTTTGACAAATAACAAATAACATCACTCAAAATGCACCCACTATTAGGGCTAGACAAGGTTTTAGGAAAGAAAAAATATTAGAAGAACAAGAACAAGGTATAACAGCACCAATACAAATAGATCAAGGAATGGACAGACATGGGTTAGATTTTCAGTAGGGGTCACTGAGACAATAAAAATTACTTAGAAATCAGAAAGATCAGTATGGGTTCCTCAGTGGCCCCTGAGAAAAGAAAAGATACAAGCAGCCCATGACCCGGTCAAAAAACAATTAGCGGAAGGACATATACAACCTTCTGTATCTTCCCATAATACTCCCATTTTTGTCATCATAAAAAATCTGGTAAATGGAGACTATTGCAAGACCAAAATGGTGTGCTTGCCAAAAACCTGGTATGTTTTAGATATAGATATTAAAGATTGTTATTTTTCAATTCCAATTCATCCTTAGGATAGTCCAGGTTTTGCATTTACTATCACTGCACTGAATCATGAAGGTCCTGATCAGAGATATGAATAGAATGTACTCCCTCAAGGACTGGCTAACATCCCAACTATGTGTCAAATTTATGTTAACAAAGAAATCCAGCCACATACAAATCAAAATCCTGAACTACAAATATTTCACTATGTGGATGATGTATTGTTATCACACAAAGACATTGCTAGAATGTTATGCCACACTTACAAACTTATTAAAATATTATAATCTAGAGATAGCAATAGATAAAGTACAATTTAATTTTCCAATTAATTATTCAGGAGTTTTATTATCCTCAACCATGGTCCATCCACCAAAAATTCAAATACATATAGATCAACTCAAATCACTTAACGACTTTCAAAAGTTATTAGGAGAAATAAATTGGATAAGGCCTTATCTAGGTATACCAACAGGAGAGTTGGGACCTTTAATTGATATCCTAAAAGGTCCATCAGATCCAAATTCACCCTGAATGTAAACACCTGAAGCAAGAAAGGCATTAAAAACCATTGAGACATATATGGAAAATATTCATTTGGATAGAATTGATATAATTTTGCCTTTATTATTTATTGTACTACCAACAAAAAATATTCCTACAGGAGTATTTTGGCAAACAGGTCCATTATTATGGATACATTTATCTTATTCTCCTAACACTATTCTTACTAGGTATCCTAAGCCTTTAGGACAATTAATACTCAAAGAATAAAAGCAGCAAAGGGAGTGTTTGGAATTTCTCCCAATAATATCATTACTGCAATGATATTGGAGATGGATCAAATTGATGAGTTAGCTAATGAGTTAAATACTTGAGCAATAATCATGTGCAAATCTAGTGATTCATTTGATAATCACTAACCATCTAATCCTTTGCTATCTTTTTGGTCTTCACATGCTGTAATTTTTACAAAAATGACAAAAAATAAACACCTATCATGAATGCTCCAAATATATTCACTGATGGGTCAAATAATGGTACAGCAGCAATAGTTACACTTGATCAAACTTTTACATTTTTAGTACCCAAACAATCAGCTCAAAAGGTAAAGCTTAATGCAGTATTACAAGCTTTTGTGATGTTTAAAGATTCTGTTTTTAATTTATTTTCTGATAGTCAGTATATAGTTAATGCTATAGTATCCCTTGAAGATGTTGGTAGGATTTCCCCTTCCTCTTCTGTTTTCTCTTTGGTTTCCACTATACAAAGTTTAATCTGGGACAGAAAAGATCCATTCTTTATAGGACATATCAGGGCACATACAGGATTTCCTGGAGCCTTTAGTTTGGGCAATGTTTTAGCAGATAAAACTACACATGACATACATATTTTCTGTACACTAGAAGAAGCTACAAATTTTCATAAAAAGTTCCATGTCAATGCTAATACTTTACAAAAGCATTTTAAAATAACTAAGGAAAAAGCTAGACAAATAATAACACAATGTCAAAATTGTGTGACCTTTTTACCACAAGTTAATCTAGGAGTCAATCCTAGAGGACTGATACCTAACCATATTTGGCAGATGGACATCACACACTTGCAAGAATTTGAAAAATTAAAATATTTGCATGTTAGAGTTGATACTTCTTCTGGATTTTTGATGGACTCCCTTCATGCCATAGAAAAAACTAAAGTTATTATAGCTCATTGCTTACAAAATTTTGCCACTGTGGGCGTTCCAAAACAGTTAAAAACAGATAATGGCCTTGGCTATACTTCTACCTCTTTTTAGCAATTTTGATCATCATTTGGTATTATTCACATAACAGGAATTCCATACAATCCACAGGGACAAGGCATAGTTGAAAGAGCTCATCAAACTATTAAAATGTACTTATTAAAGCAAAAAGAGGAAATTAGGAAGGGTATATATTCCACAAAGATAAACTTAAAATAACCCTTTTTACATTAAACTTTTTAAATTTGGATTCATCAGGACTTAATGTTGTGGAAAGGCATATGTGTCCAAAAAATATACAAAATCACAAGGTACTTTGGATGGAAATTCTAACAGGACAATGGAAAGGTCCTGACCCTGTAATTGCCTGGAGTCTGGGCTCTGTTTGTGTGTTTCCACAGGGAGAACAGCAGCTGATTTGGATTTCAGAGAGATTAACTAAAGCGATTTCTACAGACCAAAAAGAAGATGATTTGGCTCAAATCCATAACAGCTGATATCCAGAACTCCAGTTTGGCTACCTTTACATCTGTGACAGAACCAGATATCTATTTAATTATTACCCTTTCCCACATCATGAAGTTCTACTTTGTTTTTTGAGCTGTCAATTGACTTGGTGTATCTTCCTCCCTTCTGCTTGTGATGGTCATTCAGCTAAAATTTGGGGGCCAATAGAGGTGAGGCAAAGAACCTCATCCCCCTGCTGGTACAAAGACCTATCCACAGGTGTGGCTGTATCCTGGACTGGTAGTCAATGATGGGTAAGATCCAATTGCAATGGTATACCAACATAAGACAGGAGGCTAGCGCCTTGAGGTCAGCTCATCTGATGATGCGTAAGGACCATATGTATTATTGGACAACCTAAGGCAGGCACCGACCCTAAGCCACATGCTTGTTGTTAAAACAGAGAGGGAAAAATGTTGAGAGCCACAGCTGAAGGGGCCCCAGCAAATTTCCAGCTGCCAGCAAACTTCCCTGCCAGCTGATGATTGGCTCACTTTTGCCCCAGCAAATCTCTAGCTGCCAACTGACTGGCTCCTCTGCGGTGATGCTGATTGGGCTTTTTCCCCGCCCATTCAGACCACGGAGCTACTCACTGGGGGACTTCTTTTGGCTCATACCTTGTGACCCAGCCAATCAGCCTCAAGAGCAGGAGGAGTGGAGGAGGTTGAGAGGCTTGTGGGAAGACGGTGGTGGAAGTTGGGCTCTGAGGGTTTTCCTGAGGAGCTGTTTGGTGCAGTGTGTGTGTTCTAAAAATAAAGTTCATTTCTCTTGACAAGTGGCTTCTGAATTGTGCCCAGCCAGACTGTAATCTTACCAAAGAAGAGCTTCCACCTAGCCAGTTTTTCCCTGAAAACTGCTGCAGTTAAATTTTTTTATTAACTATTTTATTACTCTAAAAACAAATTTCTTGGTCTTATCTGTTCATTGGCTCTCTTTAATTGCCTCCACTGCAATCCCTTACTGATGTTTGTCCAGACACAAACTAGTTGATTTGACTCAAATTCAGGGTGCAGTCAGTAACCACTGTATATGCATCTACATATATGTTTTTTAACCATAGTATAATATTTTGTAATTTTTTTCTTAAGTGGAATCTGTATTGAAAAAGAAAGAAAACTTTTTTAAAAAAACAGTTTATCATTTTGTTAAACTAGTTTTCCTATCAGTAAAAGTTTCACCAAAAGAAATTTAGATTTCTGTAAGCCCTTGCTTCCCTTAATAAAACAGTGGTAACAAGGCTTCTTTTCTACTTGATGTGACATAATTCTGTCTCAACACTAAAAGCTTATAATTAGAATGTTTTAAATGTTCAATGATGTGTAGTAAGTGTATATATACATATAAGTGTGTGTGTATGAAACTTACACTTTATACATGTTACACATTATATATGTTATATATAGTAGAAGGTTCTCTTGTTTTTAGTGGTAATTTATGAGTAGTGTTAGGTGTAATGAAGTTACTTTCTGATAGAAATATGCACATCAGTTAGTGTACTATTGGTATTTTTAGCTCTCTCTTTCTCTCTCTCTCTCTCTCTTTAGCTGTTGATGGACCTTTGTTTTATTCATTTACATGCAGTGCTGATACTTGAACCCAGTTCCTCACACATGCATGGCAAGCACTCTACCACTGAGCAACAACCCTAGCCCCCATGTTGGCAGTTCTCTATTGTCCTTCTATTATGGTTTTATAGAGTTAGTAGAAAAATGAATATAATATTTGGCTGATTTTCAGAGGATATATAATACTCTGATATAAAATATTTTAATTTTTAATGTGTACTTCTCTAGTTTTTAAATCTAATTTATTTCAAATCTGAAAAATTAGGTGTCTCCTTAGAATACTGATTAGGCAATATTCATTTAATTCATTAGTGACATTAATTTTACCAGACTATCTCTCAGATTCTTCCTCAGAATAGTGTTGGTCATTCATTTGATGATGCACATCAAAGAGCAAAAGATCGTGTACATGGACATACAGAAGGTAAGAACCACTTCTTATAAAATAATTGGATACAATGCATGTTTAAAACATGAGCACTAGTATGATTTAATAGTGGAAGAAATGAAAATAATAAATAGTAAGGGAGTTGAAGTAGTGTATTTTATCAAGTTGCAACAACATGGTAAGTTGGAGTGTCCCTAGAGGAGCTGAGTTATTAGGTCCATTTCCAGACCTGCTAAAATTAGAGGAAAGTTGGGACATAAGGGGAGGGAAGAATTGGAAATGAAGAATGAGAAAAGACTATAGACAACAACAACCAAAAACAAAGAAAAAGGAAATATAAGCAGATGCACATTGATGTTGGCCTTATAAAACATTCATTGGAAAGATTATGACTTCTAATACAATTACAAATTAGAGGACAAATAGAAATAATTTTAAATAGGTAAATTAAATGGCCAGGGACATGGTGCATGCCTATATTTCCAGTGGCTCTGGAGAATTAATTTTGAGTTCAAAGCCAGCTCAGTAACTGAATGAGGCCCTCAGAAACTCAGCAAGACCTTGTCTCTAAATAAAATATAAAAAGGGATGGGGATGTTGCTCAGTAGTTAGACACCCATGGCTTCAATCCCCAGTACCAATAATAAAATAACAAAGCAAAAAGAAACATCAAATAGGCATGATAAGTTAGAGGAATTGGAAGAAGATTAAGCATGCATAAGAACTCTCAAATTTTATTGAATCACATGTTGGGGACCATGTAGAAAATGTATGTTCTGACTCATCAGGTCTTTGGTTCTACATCCTGAATACATTCAAAGATGCTTCCAATGCTCCTTGATCCACAGACTACATTCTGAGTTTCAAGAGCAGTTGAAAGAACTACCCTTTAGAAAATCAAATTAAGAGCCATTGTTCTTAGTTCATGGCATAACCATATTAAATTAAAGCATAAATCTTGCTTTGTTTTTTATTATGTCTGTTGGCAAAGGGGAAGAACAAATGGATAAAGACATAGAAATTGTATTTTTAAAAATATTTATTTTTATAGTTCTACACGATAACTTTATTTGTTGATTGATTGATTTTTATGTGGTTGAGGATCAAACCCAGAACCTTGCATGTGCAAGGCGAGCACTCTACTGCTGAGCCATAACCCCAGCCCCCAAATTGTATTTTTTTCAAGATTTTTTAAGGTGTAAATGGACACAATACCTTTATATTATTTATTTTATATAGTGCTGAGGATTAAACCCAGTACTTCACATGTGATAGACAAGCGCCCTACCACTGATCCAAAACCCATCTCCTAGAAATTGTATTTTTTACAATTGTATTTTTTACAGTTACTGCATTAGAAAGAAAAAGTCATGGGAATAATCTAAACAACAAATGTAAAAAAAAAATCAAGACCACAGATCTAGAGATAGCTTTTGAAAATCAAAGGAGGTGGTAGTGAGGACGGAATAAAATTAACTAGGTAATTTTGAAGGTAATAATAAGGAGACTGAGATAATTCATTTCAGCTGGTTTCACTATATTTGCCTTCAAACAAAAGTGAGAGTTACTGGTCCAGATATGGTTTTAAGCAGGAAAAACAGTTAGAATTGGGGCAACCAGCCACTTTAATTTCTTTGCTCCATAACTACCAAGCATAGGGAAGTATTGATATCAGTAGTTGAGATCAGAAACATAGCATTTAAGAAACATGGGGAATTTTAAAAGAGAGTTAATTTTGTTCTTTAATGAAACCATGGCTTTTGGCATGCTAGGAATGCACTCAATTACTCTGCCAAGTCCTTATATCTAAATACCTAGTATTCTGATATGATAGATATTTTATAAAAATCTTTGAAAGTCTAAGAAGTTATATCAAACCAGGCTCATTTTGTAAACAGCAGACTCTTTAGGTTAATTTGTGGAATATCAAAGCTGTTATTTTTTTAATATATGCCAATGAATTTGAATTATAAAAGGTTATTCAGGTCTGATAATTCTTTCACATTTCAGTTCACTTTTCCCCTTTAGATTACCATATTTTAATATTTTATGATTATTAAAATTTTTTTATTAGATACAGTTCCTATGTCTTCTCAAATGAATGAATCAAGAAACTTTGAGTGCGTCACACCAGAGGATATATTGAAAGAAGATACACCACTTTCCTCCATAGGTATGGAAAGATAGATTATTTTAATAAGTCTATACCAAAGCTGATCATTTTCCAGAACTTTCATCAATGCAAATGAATTATACTTTCTACTTGCCAGTTATCACTACTTTGGACTTACTATATTGTAGGAAAAATGGAAGAACAAGATGAATACCTGTAATAAAGTTAATTAAATGATTGTGATAGGCTACATTAAACACACCTTCTGTTAAATTATTTTCTTCGTTTTATATACTTATGCCACAAATGTTCTCCTTTGCTCCTCTGATTAGATATCCCCAACCCCTTAATTAATCTGCACCATTACTTGGTATGTGTACATTCCTTATTATATTTATGGTAATTGTAACTGTAATCTCACTTTTGAAAACTTAATCTATGCTTAATTAAACTAATATTGGGTGTTTTTATTCAGTATATTTGAATCATGCTGCTGTCCTAAACAAAACTCAGCAAACACAAATATCCAAATGCTAAAATATTCTTTATCAAAGCTAACTCATGGAACATGACTGCATATCAATTCAGCAGCAAGATGTGGGTGATTTTGTCATATTCATGTTTTGTGGATTGTGTATCCCTTTTGCTTTTCAGTATTTCAGAATTTCACACATCCTATTGTGAAGGTAATTATAAACTTCTATGTTTATCTTGAGTATTAACTGTGTATAGTATAAAATGTACAACACAGATTTAATATCTACATTCCAAACCCATACAGCCTATCTTAGACAGGAAGTATTTTCTTCAAAAGAATACAGTGGGGAAAACAGAAGAAAAGATATGCAAATCAGGTATATATATATATATATATACACATACCTACACATTCCAGTGTCTATATTAGCATACAAGTTTAAAATTATATCTTCAAAGTCATAACAAAATGTTTTCTAAAAAAATTTTATCTCAGACATTTTTAAAATTACAGTTCCCAGAATACTTATACCTGATAGGTGAATTATGAGGCTCTATTTTCTTCAAGATTTTATAAAAACTTATTGCATAGATGCCAATAATTTCCAAATTTTGGGAGATGATCATAAAAATATGTCTGAACCCAGAGATTAAGTATAGTGTGTGAAACAAGACCCACTTAAAATTTAATTTCAATTCTAATATAATACCCAGTTTATTACCTTGAACCCGTGTTGTAGTTTATGCAGCTTTGGATTCTATGTCCATCATCAGTTGTATTTATCTCTCTATTAAACCATGCAAAGTATTATTGTGTATTCTTTATATTATTCATTTTCTATAAAATTAATAGAGTATTTTTAGGAAATTACTCTTTTTATGATTTTTATTGACCCAGAGTTGTAAATTCAAAATTACTTAAACAAACCATTTTATATATTCCCTCTTTATGATTTCTTTTTTGTTTGTTTGTTTGGTTTTGGTTTTGGTTTACTTTTCAGTGGTGGGGACTGAACACAGATCTTTTGGCATACTAAGCAGTCGCTCTGCCACAAAGCTTTTTCTCTTACTCATTGGAAGGTTTGGTAAATCCAAGATTCAGAAAACTGACCCCCAAGCACTAAAATGAGTCCCTTAACATACAAAAATGAGAAATTCAAATACTACTTGGTAAACCCAAAGAACTTAAACAGTTGCTGTTTTATTTTACATGTCATTTGAAACCTTGTGTAACAGTACAGAGCCTCTTATTCCAGAGACACAGCTTTGTCTTTCATTACTTAATGAATCTTCATTCTACACTGGTCCCAGAAAATGATATATTCTCTATTTTCCTTGGAATATTTTTTCCATTCTGGCCTGCTTCCCTCTATTTGGCACTCCTGCCACCTTCTTATTCATTTCTGCTCATGCATATGCTCTCCACACTCATCCTATCTTCAGCATTTGAAGCCATCTACCTACAATGCAAATGTGACTATGAACCTCTCTAGAAGATAAAAGGCCAGCTTTTAAAATTACCCAGAAATTTTTCATAACATGAATTCATCCTAACACTTTATCCTTTCCCTTGATTTCACTTTCATCTTGATGGCTCCTCACCAATCCCTATATTTTCAGACAAATACTGACCCATTTAATGCTTGACTCTTTGTCTAGCTACAGCCTTTCAAACTCTTGCCACTTTATGCCTCTGACTGGTAACCACATTCCTTTAGACTCTGATGAATCCTAGCTCTAGGAAAGCCACTATTCCTGGCACATTTTTACTCTATTCTCACAGGGAACATAATAATTCTCAGTTCAATAAACTATTGATGCTAAGGTGATGTAAAAGAGGTCTTCTTAAGTTCAGGAGCCAAAGGGCTATACAGGGGAAGGAGTAATTTACAATCAACTTGTAGATATCCAGTTGGACAGTGGCTGAAATGCTAAGATACCTCAAGGGGGTAAAAAACAGTTTATGACAAAGAGATTGATAATCATGCAGGACAGAACAGACTAAGTCTTACAGAAGAACACATTTTTTAGAGTAATGTAGAAAAAACATTGCATATACAAGATTTTCATTGATAACACTATAGAAAGTCTAAATCACTGTGGAAATGACTACTGATGAATAGTTCTTTTAAAAAAAGTTACTGTTATGTGGAAGAGAATAGCAAATTGTGTGTATCCCCACATTTCTATAGTCTTTTAAAAATTTACTTCTGGCAAATTTTCATTCATCTTTAGTGGATATACCTTTGAGATATTCTTGTTTCTTAAACCTGGTGATACATAGTGTCTGCTCAGGTATACTATTGAAGTTTTATATCACTAAAAACATTCCCTGAAAAAAAACATTCCCTGTTTGGTACAGTGGGTCCCCTCCTACTACAGCTACTTGGGAGACTGAGACAAGAGCATGGCAAGTCTTATGCCAGAACAAACACTTTAGAGAGATCCAGTTTCCAAAAATAAATAAATATACAACTCTGGCAGAGCTCTTGCCAATGTTGCAATGTTCTAGGGTTAAGTCACTGAGTACACACAAGTATACCCCACTAATAAACAGTTAAAGAGGTAATATCACCTAAAATTCAGGGTTATTATTACTTTCTTATTTTTGACAGACTCTCATTATCTCTAAATGTTCTAAGTAGTTTAAGTAAACTTACATACATATTTCAGCTGAACCCCTTTGGTTCTCATCATCTGAAGAAGAGGAGAAGGGGCTTTTTTTTAAAATTTAATTTTATTTTTTATTTTTATTTTTTTTAATTTTTAATTGTTTTTATTGGTTGTTCAAAAATAGACAGCCACACAAGTGTTCAAAGATATATTTTCTTAAAACTTCTGATTTCTTACTGCATTCCTTGTTTTAAGAAAGTCAATATGAGCAAATTCAATTACCTTCCATAACACTGTTTTGAAATCTAAAGATGATAATTTAATATTCAAACCTAAAGGAATTTAACTGGTTATGAATCTGAAAATAGCATTAAAATCTAGGATAACATGTAGGTAAATATTATCCTTGTGATTTGGGCAGAATTTTTTTCTGAATATTGTTTGGGTTTTCATTTTTTAACCCCTGAAAATGATGAGGAAGTTAAAATTAGTGGTTTTGTGAATAACCATTTTAATTAATGAACTTACATAGTGGTGATGGTCATTGAGTGCATTTATGGTAAAGGATGGTCCTTCCTAGCGCTCAGTTTTAGTTACATATGAACATGGAAAATCACACCCATCTCAGGTGCTGTGTGGGGATCACAGGCAGAGTGAGTGAAAAGACATATACATGCAGATCCTAATCAGGCAGCAATTTCAGACAAGTTTTTGTCTTATACTCAAATGTGCATAAATCACACACACAGCACATGAATGGCTGGTGATATCCTCGAATTTATTTACTATTCTAAAAGCCAAAATTCTGGGTTTCATTTGGTCTGAGGCTCTCTGCAGTGCCTCTCCAGGTTTTCTTTTTTTCCATAGCTGCTCTTTTTGATACAGAATGCACACATGAGCCAATATGACTCAAGCTCTAAAAAATGATCAGGAAGTGCTGTACATTTTTGTGCTGTCAATTTTCTCCAATTTTCTCTGAGAGGAACATGTTGTTTACTCTACCCAGATTCTGTGTGCTGCTTTCTAAGAGTATGACGGAGACATTTCTTTACCCTACTTTGTCATTTTATTAAACTGGATTTCCTCTCAGTGAAACACTTACTATAAGCTCTTTAGATCCTGTGAGACTGTGATGACCAAAATGAGGCAAGTCCAAAAATGTTTTGTTTCTGCTTAACATCACATAATTCCAACTCTCTCATCACACTTAGTCTCATATTTTAACACTAAATAATTCTGTAAGTCTGTTGTTTAAAACATGTAATACAACATAATATTAATTATATTTCTCAAGAAATATAATTGAACTTGCCTAAGGCCCTGCATGCCTTGGGTCACAGTCCCTGAGGGGGTCTCTATACAGATTTCTGGTTCCTAAGATGGACACAATGGAGGAACCTGCATACTAGGGGAACACCCACAGGGTCCTGTGATCATGACAGAAGAGTAGAAAAACTGAAAATGGTGAGATTGCTCAGAGCTGCTGCCCCCAAATTCCCTGCCCTGGGCAGTGCCCTGATTCTGAGGAGGCAGCAATTGATGCTCAGATATTAAATTCCTCAGAGCTTTCTGCCAAGTTTGAAGTCTGTATAATCTTAGGGAAATAGTGGTGGATATTTTTGTAGGGGGAAAATATATCTATATCTATCTATCAATTAGAAATATATATATATATATATACATATATATTATATACACATATATTATATATATATATATATATGTTATATACACATATATTTTATATATACATATTTTTATTTAATCCAGAAGATGTAAGTGTTCCTGACCTGTTGTGACTCTGTGTATTTATCTCTTAATCTCCTTTCTGGGTAAAATAAAGATGACCATGATTTCATTGACACCCATCTCCTGCCCCCACCACCAAGGAAGATGAGATAGTGTTTTACACATGACTACCATGGTCCAGGACTCATGGAATGAGACAAAGGAAGAACATTGTGAAAGAGGAAAGAACAGCAAAGAGAGAAGTGTCATCTCCTGTAATAGTAATAAATACACATGAGCTTTTAAAGCACCAGAAACTGGGTACTCCAGGGCCTGAATCTCCTCATGCTGGTGGTAGACCCCTAGGAACCTCAGTAGAGTGCTGGGTTCACCATCAGCTAACAGAAAACATTTCACCTCCCTAATTTACAGGGAAGTAAGGTGAGTATGTTTTGAAACTGTGCTGAGTAATATGGGAGGAAGGTTTAATACCTCTTGGTCTGTGCAATAAAAATAAGGTGGAGGCTAAAAAAATAGCTAATATTGGCAGGAAATGAGTATTTTTATTCCAAATAAATGCAGTCTGGGAAGGCTAGATGTTTTTTTGAGATGGTCTTTCTAGGAGATGTCTCCCTTGTGTCCTTTTGTGTTTACAATTTACTAAAAGACCTTCTTTCCCCAAGCAAATGTAATCTCATTTATATAATTTTGGTATGTTTTATTAAAAATACAATCAGACTTCCTACTATAATTTTTCTATTACTATGAAGAGAGTGAGGTTTACCTTTGCTCAACACATACTTGTATATGATTTTTAAGCCTCAATTTACTAAATTAGATTAACTACAATACTATGGTATAACATAACACAGTCCTGCATCAGTACATGATGGCGACATGTTCTGAGAAATGTGTCACAGAGTATTCCATCATTGTGCAGACATCACAGAGTGCATTTACCGAAATGGATGATATAGGAAAACTGTTTGATGTGACTACTTGATGCAATTAAGAGACATGGTAAGCAGCAGCTCTATGAAGCTAAAACTGACTTAACAGGTAATACAGTAAACTTTTTGAAATACAAGCAAAAGGAGCACACACAATAATAAATAACAATAAAATGTATAGTATAGTAATTCTATAATACAGTAACACAGTGATTATCATTCTTAAGCATTATGCTTTCTGTATACTTGTATGTGCCACATTTTTATAGACTGTCAGAGCAGTAGCTTTGTTTACACAAGCAACACCACTGACATGTGAGTAATTCATTGCAGTACTCCAGCTACCACATTGTTAGGTGAATATGAATTTTTCAGCTCCCTTACAATCTTATGGAACCACAGTAATATATATGGTCCATCACTGCCAGAAACATATTTTTTGTGGGGTATGATTGTCCCACGATTGACACTATCGGTGCAGCCTAAATGTGAACCTGCTCAAAAAAAAAAAAAAATACAAATGATCCACAATACTCTTAGGAGCTACAAAATTAATCATATGCTTATCTAATCATTACTTTTCAGTGTTTTGTGAATTAAACATGGGATTTCACTGTCATTTAGGAAAGTGAGAGAAGAGAAAGTTGAGTCCAGGGAGGTGGATTATGGCCACCGATGGCAACTCTTGAATACCAAAACAAGCAAGGCAGAGCTATGGGAGCCTTTCAGGCTTTATGGACAAAGGTAGAATTGGTGCTCATGAAGGGGTCCTGCAGAGATGGGGACTAAAGAAAGGGCTTGCAGGGAGCAAGGCATGGTAAGGGGGTGGTTTATAAAAAGAGAATAGGACACTGCTTTTAAATATAGTATCAGAGGATAAGATAATAAACAATCAAAAATGGGTTGCAACAGATACCTTTTCATTTGGAATACAATTCTGTGAAGCTACTGCAGTTCAAAGTTTGTTTAGTTCTTGGATCACAACTGCATTTTGTGTTTTTGTGTTACCTTCTTTCCTAAACAGCTAAAAATTATATTAAAGTGGTGTTAACCACTCTTCCTCCTGAGGGAGGATGCAGGCCAGCCTGCTTTCTGCCTCCTTTGTGAACTGGGCTCATCATCTGGGCCCTACAGAGCCTGTCCAGGTCCCTGAGCTCCTGGTCTTTCCACAACCTATCATAGGGGTAACCCAGGCTCTCCTGCTCAGGAGAGCCAGCTTTTCCCACTTCAGGTGTCTGCTGGGAAGACATGTGGACCAGAACCTGAGAAGCCACCACAAATAGGTCCCCTCAGTTCTAACTGCAGTTGCCAGAAGCCTCGACCTGTGGCTTGTTAGTGGCAATAGAGTTTGACAACATTACCCAGCAGAAGTGATAATGTAGTTGTGGCAGAAAGATTACAAGTTTACAATCAGTCTGGGTAATTTAACAAGAGTGTCTTAAAATAAAAAGGGCTGGAGATGTAGCTCAGTGGTGAAGCACTATAGTCCTAGCACTAGAGATGGATCTTCAGTTACTTCCACTCTCAATACTGGAATTAAAAAATAAATAAATAATAAAAGGAAAATTTTAAAAAGATACAGATTATTTAGTGAGTTCATGAAGTTATCTCACTTAGCCCTGAGTGAAATCCACAACCATAAACCCCTCAGGGAACGTTCGATAGAAAATGTAAGTGTACAACATGAAAATGAGCACAGATGGGTAAGACAAGGGTTTAGGGTTGGGTAACTGAGCATCTTCAGTGCCCTTGAAGTCTTAATGGCAATGTGTTCTGTCTCCAGCAGAATCTGGAGGAATTGAGATGTCTCTCAGTGGAGAGCAGAGCTGTGTGGAGGAAGCATGTTCAGCTAAGTACAGCCTCCCAGTTCTTTGTAAAAGTGATATTAACAAAATTCAGCCCCCAAAGCCTTCTTTGTACATGATAGTTGGGCAAAGCAAAGATGTATTTAATTCAGCAGTGACTGGAATCTATATTTTTGTTTCCAATTGAAAAACATGAAAAAAGGCAAATAAAAAATATAGATTACTAGAATATACACAATGCACTTTTCACAACAGATTTGCTACTAAAACTATGATTTTAAAAATAAAAAAGAATAATGGCAATGAGATGGTGGACAAGTAAACTCCAGGCCCTTATCTCTCACAGAAACATTTAACAACTAGAAACACTAAAATAACTTTATAGGAGAGTAATAAAAATTTGAAAATAAGATGAATTTAAAATGGTAAGAATTTTTTTTTACATTTATAATTGCCCCTTCCCTACCTTGCAGTTTAGGGGATATAGCAGATGGATCCTGAGTTACTTACACAACCCATAGATAGCAGAAAATGATTTGCAGCTCTGCCTGAGCAATTGGTCCCTGAAGCACCAAATATAGGAGCTCAAAGAGCCAGAAGTGTCTCAGAATAGGAGAAACCATTGGAAGTAATATATACAATTCATGAAAAACATTTTTATAGAATCTCCAGATGCCTAAGGCATAAGACCACTGACTGAAAAATATGATAGAACAGCTCAAAGTCCCTAGAAAAGATGGAGTAGACTCCCAGAGAAATTCAAACAGAGTGGAAGCACACTCAGGCATGCAAAGGAGGCAAGAGAGACAAAGAGGTATGGAAGCTATTGCATAAGAATTCTCAGAAGGCACAAGCCTTCAAGCAGGCTGGCTAGTCCTCATGAACAGAACTAGTGTGGTGGCTGTTTTCTTTAATGCTCAATTTTCAACAAAGAAACAATAAAACTTGGTCTACTCAAAAGAACAAAATAAAGCTCCTGAAATCACAGGTTTTGGACTTATTCGAAAAGTTGTTTTTCTTTTCTTTTTTTGTTGTACTGAGGATGGGAAACAGGTCCTCATTCATGCTAGGCCAGTATGCTAATACAGTATTCTAACATGCCCAGTCCTTTTGCAATTTATTTTGAGTCAGATGTCATCACTAAGTTGGCCAGGATAGACTTGAACTTGCAATTCTCCTGAATCATTCTCTCACATAAACAGTGGCTAAAAGAGTCCATTTTCATTATACCTGCCCTACAAAAAAATGCTAAATAGAGTTCTTCAAGTTGAAATTAAATGATACTAAAAAGTAACTCAAAGCCATATAAGAGTATCAAGTTCTCCAGTAAATGTAAGTACATGATGCATTGTTTCTAAAGCAAAGAGGTTCAATGATACATTATGTTCCTGAATGTCCCCTCTCTGTTCCCAAAATACCTCACCAAGTTAAGGAAATAATGAATGTAAGACTGAACTGGAAAGTCTGGAAATATACTATTTCAAAGGACACTGGCTTTCTCTTTTGCACACCAGCAACTGCAGAACACAAGTTCTATCTGTAGAAAGGTATTTTCTTACATATACATTAGGACAGTTACTCCTCAGGATATAGTCAGGCTAAGCCTGCTAATGCTGATGACATCACTTCTTCTGCAGCCTAACATACTCTCCCCCCCCAAAAAAAAAAACCTTCTCAGAGTGGGGACAAACATGGAACAGAGAACTTTGTGGAAAGGATATATATCACTTGTGCAGCAAGGCACCAATGAACTAAACACTGAAAGAGGAGAGCCATTTGCTAGCAAAGTACTTTGAGGGCAGAAGTGCTGTCAGCCTGTCAGCACTGAACTGTTCTTGGAGCAGTCACTGATCTCTCACAAGCTTTCTCCAGTGAACCACATGTCTCCCATACTTTACTCAGTCACTTTATTTGGTCTGTCTGCAACTCACCCTACTACCCTGGCACACTTGGGCTATAGATAAATTGGACATGGATAAATTTAAGACCAGTTATTACTGAAATTTTGGTTTATAGCTACAATTCATTTTTTCTATAATATTTGAAAGCCAAAGCCATAAAATAGTTATAAATATATGCTGATGTGTAAAAAATACATAAAAATGTAATTTGTAACATCAATAATAAAAAATGAAGAAGGCAGTACTAAAGTGTTTTGTATGTGATGATATTAAGCTGATATCAATTTAAAGTATATTGTTGTACCTTTTGGATGTTACATGTAAAATCCATGATAACTACAAAAAATTACAGATTTTACGCAAAAAGAAAATAGAAGGGACTGAAAAACTCTGTATAACAAAACTCAATTAAACACAAAGAAAGCCACTAAGCAAAACAAATATAAAACAGAGAAACCAAATTACCAAATGGCAACTGAGGTACTGAGCATTCAATGAGACCCCATCATAGAACTGGGGATGTTCCTCACTGGTTGAGTTTCCATGAGTTCAATCCCTGGTACATCCCCACATACAAAAATGGCAATTTTGTAAGGCCATCACTAGAAGTCACTACTTTAAATAAAATAGTGTTAAATTATCCAATCCAAAGGTTCATATTATCATAATGGTTTAAAAAAATAAACAGAATTGAACTAAATGCCCTATAAGGAACTCACTTAAGACTCAAGTATACAAGTACAGGTTGAATGTGAAAGGATAGAAAAAAATAGTTTTTGCAATTTGGAGGATTGCCAGGCATGGTTATTAGTAACAGAAGACAAAAACGTACTATGCCAATTTTTTTTTCTAGAGGCAAATAACATAATAACATCATCTATTTACCAAAAAGATGTAAAAATATTAATAAATATATATGTGGCAAACATAAAAACCCTTCAAATTTAATAGAAAACATTGACACTGAACAGAAATTGAAAATATGAATGGAATAAAAAATGAACATAAATTAGACATACCAAAAAGAATGGTCAGAGACTTCAGTAACACACTTTCAATAGTGGACAGAATATAATAAAATCAAAATGAATTAAAAGACTTAGCCAATATCATCAACCAATTAGACTTAACAAGGTATAGAAAACACTCAGCCTAACAATAAGCATATACATTTTTCTCGAATGCACATACAGCATTTTCCAGCACCATAAATCATAAGGCAATAATTAATATTTTTTAAAAAAAATTCAAAGTATCTGTATCATACAAATTATCTTTTTATCACAATGGAAAGAAAACTGGAAAATGTACATATATGTGGAAATCAAACAACATACCTTGAAATAAACAACCAATGAGTCAAGGAAGAAATTGCAAAAGAAATATAATGAGATCAATGAAAATAAGAAGATATCATGCCAAAATTTTATATCAAAAGTGCCTAGAAAAAAATTAAACCAAGAGCTGACAAAATTAAATTAAAATAAAATGAAAAGATAAAATATATTTCCCTCTCTCTCTAACATGAAATATATTATGCTGAGTGAAATAAGCCAACCATGACATGATATATACCATATGACTCTACTTCTATGCAGTATCAAGAGCAGCCAAATTCATAAAGTCAGAAAGAATGGTGGTACTCACAGGAGCTCAGAAAAGAAAGGTCAATATTGAATGGCCATGCATTTTCCCTTTGGGAAAACAAATAGTTCTGAAGATAGATAATGATGATGATGACACAGCAATGAGAATGTATTCAATGCCACTGAACTATTCACTTAAAATTGGTTTTAAATGGTCAATTATGTGTATTTGACCACCATAAAAAATTTAAAAAAGGAACATATTCATTAATGTGAAGATTGCCAATGAAGCCCACAGTAATTAGTGATACAGCAAGAAGTTTAGAGCTTATGGCATATAAAACTTCCTATGGTTATGGGACCCAATCCACCTGGTCACACATATAAAGACTTCCTGTGCACTCTGGGCCTATGCCATCTGTATTCATCCCAGTTTATAGGCCATCAAGACACTTGCCATTGCACTTCATATGGAGCCACCCAGTGGTGGGACACAGGTCCTCATCCTACTTACCCACCAGGCAACGTGAACAAGTGTTTCTCTACCAACCAGAACTTCACACAGTAAGAGTCCCTCTATTTCACCTACATATTGCCATTACTAATACCTTTCCATCTTAAAATAATGAATACTAAAAGACAGAAAGCACTGGGTGCAGTGGCACACCCCTATAATCCCATTGGTGCAGGAGGCTGAGGCAGGAGGATCACGAGCTCAAAGCCAGCCTCAGTAACATAATGAGGCCCTGTCTCAAAATAAAATATAAAAGGGGATAAGGATGTAACTCAGTGGTAAAATTACCCTGGTACCAAAAAACAAAACAACAACTAACCAAACAAACAAACAAAACCTAGAAAGCTTCACACCCAGGATTCCACTGAGAGAAAAGCTAAGGATCCACAGCCCCCTAGCCTATGAATTACAGTAACCAGCTACAGTCAGTTGGTTTTGATTGAAAGCACCTCCAACTGAAATCAGCCAGTTAGTAGAACACTGAGAGCAGAGTTTCCCAGGTGAATGTACTTTAGACTGGATCACTTGGGAACAAAACAGGGCTTTCAAATAGATGAAACAGATATGAAGACTACAAAGTCAGCCTCTGTCATGCCTCTGTCATGCAGAATAAAATGGTGGTAATAAGGAAAATGGTACCTGTATAAAGGAATAACTTGGAATAATAAAAATCAGGAGAAAGAAAACCAAACAGAAAGCAAAACAAAGCAAGCTCAACTTCAAATTAAGCTTACATGAGAATATAAATTTGAAATGGAATTTGATAATGATATAATTAATTATAAATAGATAGGAATTAATCTAGTCATATTCTTTG
The DNA here is from genome assembly GCF_052094955.1 of Ictidomys tridecemlineatus. NCBI lineage: Eukaryota > Metazoa > Chordata > Mammalia > Rodentia > Sciuridae > Ictidomys > Ictidomys tridecemlineatus. Next base: position 152,476 of record NW_027521806.1, on the reverse strand, counting down.
ACCACCAGCTGGGAGGGCAAATGAAATAAGGCTGCAGCAATCAGGTGTATTCCCTCCTCTTTTCAGGTGGGTCACACCCCTCCAACTTCTCACCTGCATCCTCAATTCATCTTTTCTCCCTTTGCCTGGTAGATTTTTGGCCTGCATCACAAAGAAAGCATTTTGCCCAACACTGAATGCCTCCTCAATGCTGCCTTATGAACTTGGGGAACCATGCCTGGTCTTTCTCTCACCCTTGCTAGAAAGACAAAATCCATATAGGCACCACATAGTTTGCGATCTTTGCTTCCATGTGAAAACTTGAGCAAAGGTGACAGGCATCTATGAACAGGAGCACAGCAAAACAAGGTTACTCATGATCCTCATATAAGCAACACTCCAGGACTCCTCTGGCCAGTATCCTCATGCTTGGGATCTATTGAAATGATTAAAACAAAGCCTGGTACACAGAATATTAAATGCCACTGTTTTTCATTTTGACTCAAACTTGGGTTTCTTTTCAGATCTAATGCCACATAGCCCTCGGAGTTGCTGTTCTCTCATGCACACACATTCTTTTTGCTGAGGAGTCCAAAAGCATTTTGTAATAAATTTCTTATCAACACCAGATAATAGTTCTTCCTCCCTTCTGAAAAACAAATCAAACAAAATGAGAAAATATATCTTCTCTTAGAAAACTATCACTTATGCCACCTCTGAATTTCCTGGCTACATTTGCCAAGACTCTTCAGAGAAAGAATTGACAGGAGATGCAGACAGATGACAGATACATAAAACAGATAAGACAGATGAAGATATATTGAGGCTTATTCTAGTAAGTGGCATACATCATAATGAAAGCCAAGAAGCCTCACAATCTACTGTGTGCAAGATCTAAGCCTGAATGTCTAAGAAGCAGGAAGCCAAAGTTTTAAGTCTAAGCCTGAGTCTGAAAGGCCTCAGAACAAGGCCTTAATGTCCAAAGGCAGGAGGATACCAATATCTCAGCTCAAACAGAAAGGAAAGTTACTGTTTCTACAACTTTTCATACTGGTCAGGCCCTTCATGGATTTGATGAGGTTTAGGGCAATCCTCTTTATTCAATCTACCAATTCAAGTGCTAATCTTTTCAAAAACAACCTCCAAGACAAACTTACATAATATTTTGACAACTATTTGGCCAACCCTTAGCCTAGTAGACTTAACACATAAAATTAATCATTACAATAACCACTATCATGTTGAAATGTTGCCATGTTGTTAAGAATTTGTCTTAATTTATTCTATTATTGCTATAACAGAATGTCAAAGACCACATAATTCATATAGAAAACAGATACATTTTGACTCATATTTCTGAAGGTTAGAAAGTATGAAATAAAGTTATTCTACATTTTAACATGCAGGATGGCATCACTTAGGAAAGTGATGAGTCAGTACATGCAAAGAAAACAAAACACTTGGAATTAACTTGCTTTAGAACAAACTGTCTCTGACTAATCCAATCTCACGAGAGCAAGAACTCACTGTTGCAAGACAAGCATTAATTACTCCTAAGGATCTAATCACTTTTTAGGCCTTAAGTCATCACACTGAGGATTAAGTCTCAACAAGAGTTTTGGTGAGGACAAAATATATTCAAACCCTAGCAACTCCAGGAATTTTTAAATGTCACTTTATTTGAAAAAAATTGTCTTTGCAGATATAGTCAAGATGAGGTGACTAGCTGGGAGTATTAATACAGTATAACCAGTACACTTGTAAAAAGAGAAGAAACACAAATAGACAGAAAATAATTCTTATGGTTTAGGTATGAGGTGTCCCCCAAAAGCTCATGTGGCAAATAACTTGGTTATATTTTGCCCATGCCTTGAGACTTTCTGTGACACTTAACTTAAATGTGATTAAATTAATCTGGTGGAGAAAATCTCAAGGCAGTACAGCATTCAGGTGGTGGCACAGATATTGCTGGTAGTTTTTAGCCAGTTTTATTGTGATAATCAGTAACAGAAAGCAAAGCACACAGATTTGAAAATCTTGGACTTTGGCCAGAAAGGTGTGAATAAAACTGGGACTAAGGTAGTTTTGATTGTTAAAGAGTTTATAGTCACTAAAGAGATGCTAAGTAATTTACATAAAGAAAACAAAAAGATAGACTGAGGGCATCTTGGGAATTGGAAAGACCATACCCATCTTAGATTCTAGGGTGTAAAACAAACATTTCATTGAGAAGAAGTCATGAAGGGATCCTGCTAGCACAGGTTGGGGGTCTGAGAAGTTGTTTGGACATGCTCAATTACCCAGGCACTCAGAGACTGCTGTAGCCAATAGTGTAAGTGGCTGGGGTACTGCTCAAGATGGTGGCAGACCTTGGATTCAAGCATGTGGTGCTTTTTTGCAGGAATTTAGGATAATAAAGTTAGGGGGTCATTGAGGCTTCCACTGGGATTTCTAAGGAAGAACTGGGAGACTAGGCAAAGTGCAGTAAGGTTGGAGTTAGTGGGCTAGCCCTGAGAGAATAATATATGAATATGTGAGAGGGAAGCCAAAGGTGCACTGGATACCCTCAAGGGTGTTAGTAACATGGAGCACCTGCTGAGGAAAACTGTAGGAACAGATCAGACAAAAGCAAAGAGGAAGGCCATGTGGGCTACAAGCAGCAAGTCCAGAGGTGAATTTATACAAGCCCTTTGGAAATAATCGTGGTGCCATGTGCTTCAGATATTGCACATGGAGCTTCAAAAATTTTTGCCCGGGTAGATTTTGTTCTTGCTTTGGTCTCATCCCTTCTATCTATGTCCCTATTTCTCTCTTATGGAACGGAAATATTTACTCTATGCAAATTTTTATGGGATATATGTGACTTGCTTTTGATATTTACAGGGAAAAACATTCATGAGTTTGCTTTGAATCTCATATTAGAATTTGGACTTAGACTTTTGGATAATTCAAAAACTGTTAAGACTATGGGGACTCTTGAAAATAGACTAAATCTATTTTGCACTGTGAAATAGACATGAGATTTTGGGGGCTTGGGCTGAATTGTTATGATTTAGACATGAAGTGTTCCCCAAAAGCTCATTTGAGAGACAATACAAGAATATACAGATATAAAATGATTACATTGTGAGAGCTTAAACTTAATCAGTGAATTGAACCATTGGTATGGATTAACTGAGTGATAACTGTAGGCACAGCAGGACATGGCTGGAAAAAGTAGGTAACTGGGGGATGTGCTTTTGGAGTTTTTTATTTTTTCCTTCTGGTGACTAGACATCTCCCTCTTCTTCCTCATTTCTGTGTCCTCAGCTGACTTCCTTTGCCACATATTTGTATCATGTTGTTCTGTTATAGTTAAAGCTTCATCCCAGGGTTTTATAAACTGACTTCCAGACCACTCATGTATAATCGAATAAAGCCTTTATTGAATCACAAAAGTGGTGGTTGACCAGAACATAAAGCTGTTCCCTGATCATCCCTGAACAATTTCAAAGGCACTCCTTATAAGCCTGAAAAACACAAAAGTGAAGTTCCAGGGGTCTAGCCAATGCAAGCAAGCCAGGTTACAGAAGTGGGACAGTGCAGTCAAGCAGCAGGAAGCCTAACCAATCACAGTTCTGTTTTTACAAAAACAGAGATCCATTACTCTAGTTACTGAAACAATTGCCCATTAGGAAGTTCCATGTTCTTAAAGGTTTCTATAGCAATAAAAAAAGAACATCTTGTCCCAGTCATGACTCTTCTACTTGGCATTGTTGTTTTACAGGATGAAGTAATGAAACAAAATGGAGTCACATTTGCTTCTACTACCACAGTTCAACTCACCTCAGGCCCAGATTTATGGAGTTATCTGATCATGAACTGAGATTCTAAATCCATGAGTCAAAATGAACTGTTCCTCCTTTAAGTTGTTTCTGTCAGGTTGTTTCATCACAGTGAAGCACAGCTGACTAAAACAATGATGTAACAGAATAGAGTGTCACATGATGACAGATTTGGGTGATACATCTGCAAACCAAGGAAAACCAATAATTGCTAATAGCATCAGAAACAGAGAACAGATATTTCCATAGAACTTTCAGAGGAACACATCCCTGCCCAAACATTGCCTTTGGAATCTAACCTCCAGAAACATGAGAGAATACAATTTTTTGTCATTTCACACCATCTAGTTTCTGGTACTTTGGTACAGGACCCCTAGGAAACTGAGACAGAAATATTTCCTTTCAGTTTTAAGATTTATTGCTCTGACTGACAGGCAGTTTTATCAATAAAGCCTGGATATTGCTGGAAGCTAATTGATTGTATACACTTGTGGATCTACTTCAAGGAGATATAGTTAATTAACCCTTTCATTCATTACTTAGGGATGCACAAATTAAAAAAATAGTACCATAGCAATTCTGTATTCACTTCTTTTTATACAATATTTATTTTTTAGTTATACACAATACCTTTATTTTTGTTTATTTATTTTTATGTGGTGCTGAGAATCAAACCTAGGGCCTTGTTCTTGCTAGGTGAACACACTACTGCTGAGCCATAACCCCATCCCCTGTTTTCACTTCTTAGAATCTTTTTTGATAGCTCTAAAACTTTTTTTGCTATGCAGAATTGTATAGAATTTTTAAAATTCAAATTTCTAAAAAGAACAAATATAAAATAGAAGATAAGAGGTTAAACCCAAAAAACTTGCATTTGCCTGATTCACAGGAAATATGATTTATTTTGAGCATGCTCAGTGTGTTGTAGACATATTTTGAGGACAAGATCTGGCATTTCTTCTGCCTGCCCTTCTTCTTTGTTTGCAGCTATTTTTAGAAAAGTGTCCTGATCTTTCAATATTTTTTTCTAAACTCTGCTCTCCTCCAGTTTTTAGCAAGAAAAAACCTATATTCTTTATTAAGGACAAAGTGAAAGGAAGTCTTGCCAATCATAAATCAGGAAGGAGAGGGTAACTAGGATATGAACAGAAGGTGAGTTGCATGCTGCTGTCCTGGAGCTGTCCTTGTAGGTATTTATGAAGACACCATACCAGACGTAATAGCTAGACACATCCCTAGAGGACTTGTTCTTTTATCTTTCAAGAGGAAATATATTTTATTTATATCTGTTAAGACTGTTTTTATAAAAACTATAAATAAGTAGAAAAAAACCAGTAGAGAAAATAAAACGAGAGTGAGGAGGGGAGAAAAGGAGAAGGGACCTGAATTGGAGCAAATTATACTCATGCTTGTATAATTATGTCAAAATGAACCCCAATATTATTTATAATGATGATGTACTAATTTAATTTTTTTAAAATAATTTAGCTGGGAACAGTGGCACACAGCTGTAATCCCAGCAGATCAGGAGGCTAAGGAAGGAGGATCATGAATTCAAAGCCAACCTCAGCAAAAGTGAGGTGCTGAGAAACTCAGAGAGACCCTGTCTCTAAATAAAATACAAAATAGTGCTGAGATATGACTCAGTGGTAGAGTGCTCCTGAGTTCAATCCCTGGTACCAAAACAAAAATAATTTTTTTTTACATTGAGGTGGTATTTATTTTTATGTATATTATAAAAGAGCTTGAATTAGGAATATAGTCACTGTAGAGATAAATTATTTAGATTGAATTGATATGAAGGAAACTCAAGACTGAAACATCATTGAACTAATGATTCAAAAAGCAATGAATTTTTTAAATGTATCAATTTTAATTTATTAAATAGTTTAAAAAGAATATAAATAATGTCTTCTAGCCATTATCATATACATATTATATATGACAAAACTATGTCAAAGGTATAATTTGAAGAAAGAGATCAACAACCCAGAAAAAGAAAATAACTGAAAGTGCTTTAGATTCAGAAAGGAAAGCTTAGGCAGAAAGCTGTAGTTCTGCCAATCCAGGAAACTGTCTAGAGAGAGGCAGGATTTTAGAAACCATCCCATGACTGAAGAGGCTCAGTGAAGATCATGTGGGTTCCCTGAGCCTCCCTAAGTAATAACCCAGAGTGCATGATGTGTGCTGGTGCACACAGCAGGGTGCTCCACAGTAGAGGAATGCTGAGCTACAGGATGCACAGCTCCAATAGCAGCAGCAGGCCTGCGTTTCATCATGAGGGACAATAGCACCTGACTTCTCAGGACTATTATTCCAAATACACCTAGCCTAGATAAGCTGTAGCCAAAGCCTTGTGTTTCTGGGAAATCTAACAAGAAAATGCAACAATGAATCAGGGTCCATGGAAGACTTCCTCTCCCTACACATCCTAAGGGTTCAATAGTTCTCCCATCCCAAACGGGGCCAAGTCCAGACACCCCCGAAGAGGCCTAAAACTATGGATAGAGCCAAATCCTAAATATACTATGTTTTTCCTATACATGCACAATTGTGATAACGTTTAATTTATAAATTAGACATACTAAGAGATTACCAACAATTAATAATAAAATAGGACAATTATAATGATATACTATAATAAATGTTATGCATGTAATTGTGGTATCTCTCTCTTCAAAGAAAAAAGACAAATGTTAATGTTTTTAAGAAATGGTTGATCATAGTAAAAAACACAGAAAAATAAACCATTGATAAGGAAGAACTACTTACTACATTTCAGTGAGTAAAGGAAATGAATGAAAACAATTTTATGCTAAGAGTGCACAGAAATTGCAATCCATATGTGCTGTTGATAAAAAAGCACTATGGAAAACATGAAAGTTTCTCGAATAAAATTTAATAGTGAATTACCATCTAATACAGCAATCCTACTTCTGGGTATATGTATCCCAAAAGCATTGAAAGACAGATCTCAAAGAAATATTTGTATACCCATATTCACCAAAGCATTATTTGCAGTAGCCAAGAAGTAGAAAAAACAAAAATATTTAGGAACACATTAGTGGATGAAGAAAATGTGGTATGTACATATAGTGGAATATAGGCAGCCTTATAAAAAATGAAAGTCCAATCACATGCTGTAACATGGATAAACCTTAAAGACAATAAGCTAAGCAAAATAAATCTGTAAGAAGAGGATATGCACTATATAATTTCACTTGGTAGAAAGTATTTAAAGTATTTAAAATCATATAAACAAAGAAGAAAGGTTGCTTCCATAAGACAGAGGGATGGAATTAGTGTTCAGTGGTACAGAGTTATAGTTTTGCAACATAAAAAAGTTCCAGACATCTGTAGCCTAACAATGTAAGCATTATTAACACAACTGAACTACATAGTTTAAAAAGGTTAAAATAGAAAATTGAATGCTATCATTTTTAAAAGGCTCTTTAGTATTTTTTCTTTAATCATTTCAAATCTTAGTATTTAATTGAATATCAATGCAAGAATTTTGCTTAAAACTGGAAATTATTTCATATACTTATCCTCTATTTTTAAACTCAGAACAAAAAATTCCATTAATAATTTCTTACATATTTTTCCAGAAGTACTCCATACATTTATGCATGCATGTGCATGCACACACACACACAAACACACACACACACATATGTATATATACACATATATATATAATTTCAAATCATCACACAACGTAGTATGTCGTGTCTTATGACTAAACACTCAGGGTCACTCCAGGTGAATTGGCCTGCTTAAAAAATAACCATAAAGAAACAAATACCTTTTTCTTTGGGTCCTGTGATGGCTCCTCTTACCTTAGGGGCACAAGAAAAGAGAAAGTGAGAGAAAGAGCATGTGCTGAACCCTTTTTTTTTTTTTGAGAGAAGCCATTCAAATGAGGCAAGGGGTAAGGTTTCAGAGGTTTGAATCTAACCTCATGATGTCTGCTGCCAGCAGGTTGACTGACATCTAGGGAGGCCATGCCCATCTCATGAGTGTGTGGGGATTTTGGCAGAGCAAGTGAAAAGATAAGAGAACACAGGGCAATGTCGGTTCAGTCCACTTCGAGTGCTCAATGCCCATAGTTCACACACACACACAGCCCATGGCTGGCTTGCCACATCTCCACATTCTCGTCACTCAAGGCTAAGGGGCACTTGTTTCCTGAGTGGTAGCTTCTGACAGTATTCATTGGTTTTATATGCTTTACCAAATGTTTCTTAAGGCTTGTTTATCAATAAGTACATTTACTTCATTCTTTTAACAGAAAATACCTGCATATTCCAGTATTCCATAAAACAAAGGTGTCCTGATTTGTCATGTGCTCATCTATTTACATGAGCCTGATCATTATTGTAAAGAATGAGGCAATTGGTAGTTTACACACACCATCTGTTAAACTCTGTGAGTGTCCCCTTGTGATTAATTTCAAAATAGTGGGTATGTAACATGGTGTAGATGGTATCTTGAGGCAACTTAAAGCACCATTCCTGGGGCTGGAAGTATAGTTCAGTGGTACAGTACTTGCCTAGCATGCACAAGACTCTTAATTAAATCCATAGCCCAGAAACAAAACAAAACAAAACAAAACAACAACAACAACAACAACAAAAACCTTTTGGATTGTCATTTGCTGGAGAACTGAAATACAGATGCTTTTAGACACTGACTTAATTTCGCAGGAAACAGCCCTGAAAGGGTTTAGTCATTTAATGACCATTTCTACATTGTCAGAGAGAACCTGCTTCTCCTGTTACCTGAGGAAGAGGATCCTCAGGCTGAATCATCTTAACTTCACAGTCACAATTGCATCTCTGACCTGAATACCCCATGCTGGCTGTGACAAGGCAGTTTGAGTGTGGGTCCTGCAGCTGATGGCCTAGGTTCAAGTCCCTGTGACTTTATAATGTACAACTGGTGTCCTCTTTCACACTCTTCCCTTATTCTTACATAGCAGGTCCCAGGTTAGAATTTGGGGAATAAATGTGCAGAAAGCACAGAGCATGGGCTCTGGCATTCACTAGACACCCAGCTATGTTAATTTCTTATGTTTATTTTATAATTTTCTTTCTTTAGTTTTATGCTCTTGCTATGCTGTTACATCATAGAGCTCATATGTTAATTACATTTTAATCTGAAATTTCAAACAAGATGCACAAATTTAAAATGAAAAGCAGTTTTTACTATGGCACATTTGGGAAAGTAACTGTCCAAATCAGGGGTACTGGCAAATGTTTTGTGTAGCACTCTGTTGTATCTTGCATTTTTGATGGGTAAGAGGGAATGAACACCTTATTAACACACTTCTTTTTTTTTGTAAACTACATATTTCTATCTTTGCCCATTTATATTTATTTTTTAAATATTTTTTTAAGTGTAGGTGGACAAAACACAATTCCTTTATTTATATGTGGTGCTGAGGATGGAACCTGGGTCCCGGCCATGCTAGGCAAGCACTCTATCATTGAGCCACAATCCCAGCCCCTATCTTTGCCCATTTTTAAATAATCATTTACATTATTAAAATTTATCCATTGATTTATAACAGTGCTTTATAAATTAAGGAAATTGGCTTTTTCATACATATTTAAATATTCTCCACATTTATGAATGATGTTTTCTGATAGCATTTTTTACACAGTTTTTTAAAAATATTTGAAATATTTATTATTTTTAGTTGTAGTTGGACACAATACCTTTATTTTATTTATTTATTTATTTTTATGTCATGCTAAGAATCAAACCCAGGTCTTCGCATGTGCTAGGCTAGCACTGTACCACTGAGCCACAATCCCAGCCCCACACAGCAATTTTAAATAAACCTAACTTATCAGGATCTTATTTTGTGACACCTAGGCTTTCCATCTTAGAAGGCCAGCAAGGTATGTCATCCTCAATGTTACATATCAGAGTGCCTTGTCTTCTCTGTGGACGCTCTCAGTCACTATTTTCTATTCAAGGTGTAAAGTAGGGATTCAGTTTAGAGTACCTTTTCCATATAGCTACCTCATTATCTCAGTATCTTTCAATAAATATTGAATATTCCTTTTTGTTACTGATTTGAAATAGCACATTATGTGTTAATTATGTCTGTGTATTTGTTAATAAGCCTTATTCAGTTTCATTACTAATATCTGCATTAATGTGACAAGGTTAGTATTATTTATTTGAATTAGTGCTAAATAGGTAGAGTTGAACTTCATAATATATTTCCCTACAAAACAATAGACTGCCGGGGTTCCTAATAGTCACCGTCCACACCCAACAAACTGCAGGCCCAGAGTACAGTTTGAACTGCAGAGAAGCATGACTCAGGGGAAATCTGGTCTAGCAGGAGAAACCAAGACTAGCAGGAAAAACCAGGGGACCAGAGGCAAGGCCCTTGCGACTGGGCAGCTGGAAACCGCAGGCCCGCCCGCGACAGTTCACCCACTGCCCACGTAACTGGGCGGTAGGAGAACGCCGGCCAACTGGCGACCGATCATCCGCCCGTGACCTATGATACTGGGCGGCTGGAGACTGCCCACCTGCCGCGACTGGGAGCTGAAACCAAACAGAGACAGTCGAGTCACACCTCCCCCATTAGGACACCCCGGCAAGGAGCCTGGGGCCTGTCATAGCAGAGTAGTGTCGTCACTGGAGCTCGGACGTCGGAATCCCTTCCTAGCAGAATCCAAGTTAGCAGGCATAGTTTAACAACACAAAGGAGAGACATAAGAGTAATACAGAACCAAAACTAATCTATAGAAGAGAGCAGAAACACGGACAATCAAATAGAGCTGGAAAGTAACGTGGACAACATGAGAAAACAAGGGAAAAAAGGAGTACAAACAATGCAAAACAACTTAATTCTACAGGAAGACATAGAGACATCAGAAGCAGGGATAGGAAAAAAACTCAAAGCATACCTAACTCGAATGGAAAGAAATATTAGAGAAGACATAAGACAGCAAGTCCAAGCAATAAAAGTATATATTGAAAATGAATTAAACAAACAAATTCAAATGGCAAAAAACGAGCTCTACCAAGAGATAGAGATCTTAAAAAAAATCAAACAATAATCCTAGAAATGCAGGAAACTATAAACCAAATTAAAAACTCAAACAAGAATATTACAAATAGACTTGATCAAGTGGAAGTCAGAACATCAGATAATGAAGACAAGGTTTATCAACTTGAAAAGAGTATAGTCAACACAGAAAAGATGCTTAAATCCCACGAGCAATCTATTCAAGAGATATGGGATGTCATAAAAAAACCAAATTTGAGAGTCATTGGGGTAGAAGAAGGCACAGAGATTCAAACCAAAAGAATGGAGAGCATATTAAATGAAATAATTCTAGAAAACTTCCCAGAGATTAAAGATGGAATGAATTGCCAAATCCTGGAAGCCTACAGGACCCCAAACATTCAAAACCATAATAGACCAACTCCAACTCCAAGACACATAATTATGAAGATAGCCAACGTACAGAATAAGGAGAGAATATTAAAAGCCACAAGAGAAAAGAGGCAGATTACATTCAGAGGTAAACCAATTAGGTTAACGACTGACTTCTCATCACAGGATAATGCTAGCCTGAGGTTTAGCATATATAGCTTTTACAATGTTAAGGTAAGTTCCTGTTATCCCTAGTTTTTCTAGTGTTTTGAACATAAATGGATGCTGTACTTTGTCAAATGCTTTTTCTGCATCTATCGAGATGATCATATGGTTCTTGTCTTTAAGCCTATTGATGTGGTGAATAGCATTTATTAATTTCCGTATATTGAACCAGCATTGCATCCCAGGGATGAATCCTACTTGATCATGGTGAAGTTGCCTCTTTCAATCATACAAATGTATGGCTAAAATTGGCTCAATTGGCAGGAACTGATAATATCTGCTTAAAAAAGGATGTCCATCTGGGAGCAGTATTGGGTTCCTGTTTACTCTCTGTCTGTCATCCTGCAGAAGAAATACAAAATATGACCTTTTTCTCCAATTTTGATAAAACTATTACTTATGCTGATTATTCTAATTGGGGCACCCCTTCTTATTGCCTACCCCACAATGCAGTTCAAGTTATAACCACTCCTGTTATTGTAACAGATAATGACACCTTCACTGAGTTTCACAATTGTGAAACTAAATGTAGATCTATGGAACCTTCTTTTGCATGTAATAATTTCTTTGTAGTTCCTTGAAGTTATGGACATGTGCCACTCCAAGAGGCTGTTTTTTTTTTTCCTGTGGAACTTATACTTTCAATTACATACCAGCAAATATGACTCATGGGACACATTGCTGTCTTAGTCATTTCACAGTTTTCCTTCACTCCATTGATAATTTGCTTCATGAACATTCTTCTCGTCACTTACGAGACACTAACATCTGACTGTAAAGACAATATAAATTTATTATCTAAAGCAGAGTTTGATGCATTGACCTTTTCTATTGTGGGGATCCCTGGGTTGGTGGTAGGAGCTTTTAAGACAGCTATAAAATTGGCATGTGTAATGGCAAAAAAACATTAATCATACATCTATTGCTCTAGCCTTGTTGAATGAAGAACAGCAAGTTTTACAATAAGGAGTTTTGGATAATAGAACTGCTATAGATTATTTACTATTGTTACACCATAAAAAATTTATTCAAGTAAAAAATATGTGCTACTTTAATCTGATTGATAACTGTGTTCCTATTAATACAGAAATTCATCATTTGAAAGAAATGATTGATAATATTATACAATATGAAGGAAATGAATAATTATTTTCATGGTTAACATCTTGGCTTCCTAATATTTCCTGGTTAAAATAATTATTGATATGTTTGATTTTGTACTTGGAATGTCTATACTTGTTTGCATCCTCGGTCTTTGTAAGATCACTTGTCTCTCATCTCATCCTCCTGTGGTGACTTCATATGCCCCTCAACGGTTTGGATGATTGTTGCCAATGACGGTAAGATGAATCACTGCACATATCAAGCTAAGACAGAGGCTTTCATTTTCCAACAATGGAAGTCCTCCATGATGGGTAAGAATGTTGCAGCATGGTTCACAACCTAAGACAGGCGCAATCGCTGTCATTGTTATTTAAGGGAGGAACTGTGTGCTTATGCACACAAAGTGTTAAGTTTTGCTGTGCTTAGCAAAACAAAGGGGTTCTGTGAGAAAATATGAACTCTTTGAACTGTGTCCTTGTTGCTGTCTTAAGAAGATAAAAGAATGTTTCACAAAGTTTAATATATATATATATATATATATATATATATATATATATGTGCTTGCCAAGAAATTAACTAACTACAACTCAGATAATAAGAAGTATGGAACACTGTGACCATGAACAAAGTTATTTTGAGAATGTTTATCCATGTTTGATAAGATTAAACTGCCGAGAAGATGTGTTTTGTTTATTGATGTATAAAAGAAGTAGGGAAAAAAAATAAAGCTGCTGCTTATTTACTACTGGATGTGTGCATGTGCATGTGTCTTTCTTTATGCAACTCATCTGTACCAGGAAATATAGATTGTCAGTGTGTTCTGACAGTGTGTGTGTGTCTGTGTGTGTGTGTGTGTGTGTTTCAAAAAGCAAATAATAATAACTTAACTTGATTTCTAATTTCTATGCCTCTCATAATATTTCCCCTCTCTAACTGAATGCACTAGATTATTTGGGAAAGGAAGAACAGACTAGAAAAGAAAGCTACAAATCATCTTTCAACGGCCATAATGCATAGCATTTACATTTTTTTCTATTTTCTCAGAAGTAAGGAAAACTCTAAACTGATCTTCTCTAGGAACATGTTAAAAAAAAAAACAGCAAAAGCACAAGTGTTGGATCTTTGTATGAATAAAAATGTGGAAAAGAAACACTTTTTGTTTAAATAACACCACTTGTTCATGAAGACAACTGCCTTCTATGGGAAAACTTATTTCAGATTACAAGGCAGATCTATTTCACATTTATGTCAATAATAATCACCACAGATGTTCAGTACTGTTCCACAAATGACCTAGAGAAAGACCAAGTAGCCTTTGGGAAAAATATAGAAAGATGGATCTATAGATATAAAATATTCTAAACCAAGGACAAGCAACCTTCAGACCAGGACCAAGTAAGGAACTGTCTGATTTTATAAATAAAGTTTTATTGGAACATGACCATACCTATTCATTCACAAATCGCTTATGGCAGCTTTCACACTGCAACCATGGAGTTTATACTCAGCACACACTCTACAATAGATAAAACCAAAAGCATTTACTATTCCTCCCTTTACAGAAAGAGTTTATTGAACCCTCTTTTAAACAACTATGTCTCCTTGTCTTGGACTTTAAAGCATGCTTGGTGATATCCAACTTTCCAAACGACATTCTTACCTTCCAATTCTGAAAGTTTAGAGCTTGCCAATCAGAAATTTTTTTCACATCTTGTGTTTTGAGATTATTACTATATATAAAAAATACTTAAAGTCTGTCATCCCCCTTGACAAAGTTAGATCATTTATTTCATTATGCTTATGTCCATACAAACTTATAAGTTGTGCTCTTCAATAAAGACAAAATATTATTCTAACTGCAAGCGGCATAAATACTGTGGGGCTCCCAACCTACAGGAGTTATGAAGAGCTGTGGACACAACATTGTCCTGACCACTTCACCTCCACTGTGGGGAATTTCCTGAAGACCTCAATAAGTCTGTCACTAAAACACTTGAATATTCTATGTCAGGACATCACTCCTCAATACCCTAAAAACTTATGCATTTGGCATATTTACATCATGTGTACAAGCTGTAGAATTTGTAGTGTTCAACTCGCTTTACATACAAGCCTCACAATTTGTACAATATCCTATAAGTCACCTAAACTGCAGTGGTTTAGAAAGAATTAAACCCAGCTCCTTAACGCTGCCTTTTGATGTATGTGTGCATTGCTGAGCATCTTTTTTTAAAGCATTTAATTTTCCCATCACTCATTTTCTTGCTTACAATGAAAAAAAAAAAAAACTAAACTAAACTGCCTGTTCTCCAGAATGAAGTTTATTTTATTTTATTTTATTAAAGAAAGAGAGAGAGAGAGAGAGAGAGAGAGAGAGAGAGAGAGAGAGAATGAATTTTAACATTTATTTATATTTTTTAGTTTTCGGCAGACACAACATCTTTGTTTGTATATGGTGCTGGGGATGGAACCTGAGCCACATGCATGCCAGGCGAGCACGCTACCACTTAAGCCACATACCCAGCCCCTGGAATGGATTTTAAAATCCTAATTTTAATGCTCTCTTTCCTATGAGTATGACAACCTCCAGTCACATTGTTTAAAACTGATATCCTAATTTCCATATGTCTCTAGTAATACCACTTCATCAAACACTTCATTATATAAAAAGCAAAGCTGTAATTTGTAATGTCTTGAGATTTGTTACCTATCTTATTATACATTTAAATTTCCTCTTGCTTACTATACTTCTCCTCAACCCAAACCTGAAAACATGGTTCAAATGAGAAAAAATATTGCATTTGCAAAGCAATGAAGCAAGTACCATGGATGTAGAAAGAAAACACACTGTAGCCTTTAACTTTAGAATTTGTGAAATAAGCAAACATTACTAGAGTAAAAGAGTATCAAGCAAGAAATAAAAATAAAAAGTCCTAGGAATAGAAAGGGGGAACATCTAAGCCTTTTTGTGCCAAGGGAATTGCTTTTAAGCAGTTTAATGTACTCGGGAGGCATATAACACACAGAAGAACAGATCTGCCCAGAGCAGCAAATCATCATGAGAGGTGGGTGCTACAGAATCAATGACCCCTGGAGAGTCATCTATTATTGTGTGGCTGCAGATCAGAGGACCATTCACTTTTTAAAAACATTTTCAGCTCTAATTGAGTCCAGCATTTATTCCAATTGTCACTGAGACCCACAATCCAGTGTAAATGGGATCACCTCCTCTCTTAGGTTTATTCTGCTTTATCCAACTTTGTGGGAAAAAATGCTAAATTTCTAGAAGTCCAATGCACTATCATGTGACTCTGCACCATGTACAGCCTTAGGAAGGAGAAGTTGTTCTCCATTTGTGTACAATGTGTCAAAATGCCTTCTACTGTCATGTATAACAAATTAATTACAGTTCTAATAGCTCTCAGAGTCCAGGGGAGAAGAAACCATCTAGACAAGGCAACTGTTGTCTACTATGGTGTGTGCAATTAATAAGACTGCCTGAGAAACAAACCTAATCCTGCAAGGGATCAATGACTTCCAATGTGGTGAGGCATATGGTAGGAAGCACAAGAATAAAAGTACATAAAATTGGCTGTATAAAACTTTTGAAGTATTGCTGCTGTTCTGCAAGAGACCAGCCACTTATGGAGCTGTACTTGGAACTGGAGAACTTAGACCTAGGACAGGTCTCTAACAGCCAGACCAGACCCTGGAGACTCTGGAGAACCTTCTGTGCTACTTCCTAGATGATGTAGTGCATGGCTCTGTCTGAGTCATCTGCTTATTAGCTATAAAATTAGAAAGAGGGATGTGTTATGGTAATACAGCTAGACCTGAAATAAACTGCATAAATAACTGAATAAGCCGTAAAATGAATTTTCCTTCCTCCTCTTCCCAAAGGAGATTTATACTTACTAGAATGTCTTACTCCTTCACACAAACACTTTTTTTCTTATCTGTAATCCTCATGTTATTCATATTGTGACTTGACTCCTTTATTATCCTATTATTTTGATTTCACTAGTGTCATATGACCTTCCAATTGGTATAAGTATTTATGATTCTTTTAAACCAAAAACCAACATTCTTTATTATCTTTTAAAATTATGTTTGTTTTGTTTTATTTTTTGGTACCAGGGTTTGAACTCAGAGGCACTCGACTACTGAACTACATTTCCAGCCCTATTTTGTATTTTATTTAGAGACAGGGTCTCACTGAGTTGCTTAGCACCTTGTTGTTCCTGAGGCTGGCTTTGAAATGGTGATCCACCTGACTCAGCCTCCTAAGATGCTGGGATTACAGACATGTGCCACTGTGTCAAGCCTCTATGTAAATGTTTTAAAACACCCCAATAAACAGTTACTAATGTACCTAAAATCTACATTTAACAGAAAGCATCAGACTCTTTTTCTTTTAATACATAAAGCACTGCAGATACAACAGAAGCACCCATTCCATCCCTCGTGGTTCCAATATTTCCCTGTCATTTCTTCTTCTCTACACCTTTAGAGTCACCCTTAAGATTTTTTAGAAAACCATGATACTGTCACGTCTTTTACAATACAATATTAATTAGTCTCATGAATTAGTCAACATTTCCTATTTGTTTTTCCAGATTGGGATTTATTCCCTAAAGAATGTTTCAAATTGTTTGCTATTTTTATTTACATCTAAGGATGTACTGATACATATTTTTTCAATACAAAATACATCTATTAAGTAGAATTATTTATACTACTTGTGACTATTTACAATAATTTCTGATTTTTCTTAAATGTATTTTTAGCAGTCTTTTCAAATAATGTTTTTTTTTCACACACAATCTGTGCAGAAGGAAAACCCTACTTAAACTGCAAGTTGTCAATACATTGTGAATCATAACTATCAATCTAAATTCACAGGGATACAACCTTCTAAACTAGAGTTCTGATGAGGCTTTAATGACAAGCGGACAAAGTCCTGCTTAATATAGAATGTGATATTCAGGAAAAATTATTATTCTGAAAGATAGGACAAACTGTAAGCTATTTGCTTGTTATTTATCCATAAAAGCAATTAGAATCACACTGGATAAGTAATTCACACACTGGGCTTTGCTCTACTAGGTCAATGACTCTTGCAAGACCATAGAAGCAATTGTCTTAAAGTTCAGTTGTAAAGAGAATCTTCCACTTTCACGAACACATCTATAGGATAAGCCACTTCCTTAAGCTGATATCACAATCCCCTAGGATCCAAGTGGGGTAGTGCAATCCTTCTCACAGATGAAATTTAGGTTGTCTTGGTCAGTGCTTCTCATAATTTAACTTTTACTTGAATTCCATGGTGAATTCAGAAACCAGATTCTGATGATAGATACAGCAAATGCTGATGTAAATCTGGAGCAAGTTACTGAGAAGGTCTAACCAAGAAAATTGGTGAAGTCAGCTACACCAAACAACAGGTTTCTGATGCAGACAGCCTTCTACTGGAAAAATATGCTGTATAGGAATTTTATAGCTAGATAGGTGAAGTGACTGCCTAGCCATATGAGGATGTGGGTTGAGATTATATATTTCTATCAAAATTCCAAGTGAAACTTCTAGTCTGTGGACTACCTACTCAGTAGTGGCTCATTGGTTATGTAGGGCCTTTCTTTTGTAGAAATTTTTGAAATGGCAAATAAAAATGGGCTTTTAATTTAAAATTACCACTGTTTCAGACTCCAAAAAGAGAGTCAGTTGTCCTTTGAAGCTAGGCATTAATTTCTCCCCTCTAGTTTTAAAGGTCCTTGTCATCCTCTTTCTCCAATACAAGCTACACAGTTTGTACTGGGAGGCTTCTGTGCAGTGTAGCAATCTATCTGAGAAGTTATGGCTACATCTTCTGGGTAACTTGCTGCAGCTTCTCCACCAGTGCATGCTGCTTTACCTTCATGCCATGGAAATGGCTTCTCTCCTCAAACCTTATGAACTAACCACTGCTAGTTTCAGACTTTTTTTCCAGAGCTTCCTCAACCGTCTCAGCCTTCATAGTATTGCAGAGAGTTAGGGCCTTGCTATAGATTTGTTTTAAGGGAATGTTGTGACTGGTCTGCTCTTGAATCCAGACCACTAAACTTTTTCCATGTTGTAATGAGGTTGTTATACTTTCATATCATTTTTGTGTTCACTGGAGTAACACTTTTCATTTCCTTGAAAAACCTATCCTTTTCATTCTCAGCTTACTTGCCTGGCATGGCTTCTGGTCTACCTTGGCTTTCCAAATGCCTTCTTCACTGAGCTTAAATATTTCTAACTTTTGATTTAAATATGAGAGACAAGCAATTCTTCTTTCACTTAAACACTTAGAGGCTATAGCACAATTACTAACTGCCCTAAATTTGTAAACAAATGATGCCATATTTTATTAGAAAAATAAAAATAAGATTTGTAAAAAAATTACAAATATCTGGTATATAGTAAGTTCCCAATAAGTATAAAGTATTGTTAATGTTATGACCAGAATTATTACCACTTTATTTCAACATAATTTTGTCTTAGGGAATAAGGAGGCCCAAGGAGAGGGTAAGATTAGGAACACTAGTTGATGAAGAGTCAAAACAGATGGCACTTACTAAGTTCACCATCTCATGAATGCAGTTCCTGGTGCCCTTAAACTAAACCTAAACAATAACTTCAAAGATCACAGATTGTTGTTACACATGGAATCATAATGAAAAATCTTTAAATATTGCATCAATTACCAAAACATAGCTCAACATAGAAAGTAAGTACTCATTGTTGAAAAAATGTTGCTTACATAATTATTCAGCACAAGCTTTCTACAAACCTTCATTTTGTTTAAAAAAAGAAAAAATAAATAAAATTCTGCAAAGTTCCAAGGTGCAAAAAAGCAAAGCACTATGAAACAAGGCAAGCTCTTAAACCAAGTTACCAATTTAAACAAAAAGAAGAAAATACATTTTTCTAGGAAATGTGTTTATCTGCAATAATCATTCATCTCTTCTTCAACAACATATCAAATGAGGATGTTTACTCTGCACATCAAATGAGCTTAAATGTCTGAGGACTATTTTATCCCTTGATATGAGAAGGTAAAGTCTTTCCTATAACTTAAGAAACATTTCTAAATTTTCCTCACATAGAAATTCTTCTTCCTTTTGGAATAAATTCTACAAATTTGAATATCTTTTCAATATGAATATTGAATATCTTTTCAATATTTTCAGATATAAAGGCTGTCCAGCCTTGGAAGAAGTAACTCCTCAAGAAAAGAATATCAATATGAAACGGAACAAATTTTTTTTTTAAAAAAAAGCTTTACAGAATAAGTCCCTTTGCATAAGAGTCCTACATTGTATTTCATGTATCAATTAATATCCCCAAAGCAAACACATAGCAAAGCACAGGCATACTGCCCAAGTGACAGAAAAAAGATCATTAATAGTACCCCTTTCCAGTAAGGAACTGAAGTTATGATGCATCTTTCCTGTAGTTTTTTTTTTTTTTTTGGAATTGTAAAAGAGATTATTGCCATGTGGTATCACATAAAGTTAGCACAGAGCACAAATAGAACCAGAAAAATACACACACACACACACACACACACACACACACACACACACACACACCCATGACAGAAAGAGTATCTAAAATACTTAAAGGCTGGACAATAAGTATTTAATTGGTTATTCTAAAATATAAGAAAGTTCACCTCCTAGGGAAAAAGTGATTACACAGTATCCCTCCATTAGATACAGATTAGGGCAACCAGGCTTTGAACTAGTGACCAGCAGTCTGTCATGAGGATGACTCAACCTCACCAATCCTGATCAGGTGCTTTGATATCACTGTGAAATTATTTCATACAACACTTTTAAGTATCATAAGGTCTAGCAGAAAACGTTTGTTTGGTAGTGTGAAGAACAGTGACTTGGATAATTGTCTTTGCCTCAGAGCTTTGGCTGACCTTTGCCCTGGAAACTTTCTGTGCAAAGGTACAGAATGATATTGCCCCAGAACTATGGTAATGTCCTACCTGAGAAAGTTCTATGCAATGGTAGAGAACTATAACAACCTTGGCTTTGAGCCCAGACACCAGTTGTAGGGGATAGAAAATTCTGAGCACAAAAAGATAATCACAACATCTTACAAATGGCATAGATTTCAAGCCTAGCTGCTTTGCAGAAATTCTGGAAAATGGGCTTCCTGGGTATAGCAGAATAATAATAGGATGTTCCTAGCATTTCAAAAGTAGAATAGCTACAAAAATGTTTCTAGTTCTGTAATTTTTAGTGCAAAAGCAACAATGTGCAGTAACTTCCTGATTCTGAAACTATAAAATAAATGTGCTGAGCTAGCTCCAGGCCACTGTTCCTCCATTAGAGGTCGGTGTCACACCTTGTCCCAGCTTTCTCTCTATAAGTTTTGTGCCTTTCTCAATTTCCCATTATTCCTTGCTGGTTTCTAGGGTTAGGCCATGCAGGTCATGGAAGGTAGAAAGCAAATGAAAAACAGGGATAAAACAACCATCAGGATGTATAAATATGGCATGGCGTGCAGAATGGCTCCACAGATGATCCTTCCCTAATGTGTGAAAAATGTGAATATAAGAAAACTGCAAGAATTTAAAGAGGAACTTATTACACATGATTGAGGTTAGGTAAGTGACCATGGATGACCATGTTTATTCAGCCTAAGCCTATGAGCCCTTAAAAGCAGAAAAACTTTTCTAGCTGTTAGCAGAAGACAAGGAGATGCATCATAAGACACCAAGATCTGTATCGTGGAAGAGTCTCCACTAGTCATTGGTGGAGGGGCCACCAGGACAGGAGAAAAAATAAAAGAAACCATCTTCCTAGATGATGAGAGACCTGCCACCTCACACATGGCCATCACACCTACAACCACAAGGAGGGACAGTGGTCCAGTCACCCAATTGAGTGGTGTAAGAAGGGTGGCAGAGCAGGTCTGTCTGCCAAAATCTGAATTCATTCTTACAACCCTGAAGGATGAAGTCTAGCTGGTCCTGAATGGTTTGTACAAACAGCGGGGTTGATGCTCAACACCTGCTTTCCTTGTGAGAATCCATTTTGGAAAGTGTGAGGCAGAAGTGGCCAAAGTGACTCATCACCCCTAAAAAAACACTAATTAACTTCCCTAGATGTTCACATTTCATCACCAATTCTGGAAGAATGAAGTACCCACCTGCAAGACAAGAGAAGTATCAGACTTGTGTTTGTCTTAGGCCCCTGCCCCAGGAGCTTCTTTCCTTTACTAACTTTGCTTTTCACTCTGAGCTGCAGTAAAACACAGCAATGGGGATGACTATATGTTGAGCCCTGTAATCTCTTCCAGTTAACCAGTAAACATGGGGAAGTTTCTAGGGATTCATGGAACAGGTTGGAAAATAATTCTTTTCCAGAGCCTCAAGTAAAAATAAATAAATAAATAAATAATCCAGGCAGAATGTCACATGCCTATAATCCCAGCAGTTCAGGAGGCTGAAGCAGGAAGATCAAGAGTTCAAAGTCAGCCTCAGTAACTTAGTAAGGCCCTGTGCAACTATGCGAGACCCTGTCTCATATGAAAAACTAAAAAGGGGCTCAGTTGTGGCTTAGTAGTTAAGCACTCCAGGGTTCAAAACCCATACTAAAAACAAACAAACAAACAAACAGAAACAACAACAACCAGCCCTTCTGACACCTACACAAAATTATCTATATCAACCCAGGCATTAGACCTGAGTAGGCTATAAGCTAATAATTGTATCCTGTATTAAGCCACTAATTTTCAGTCTTTTTAACAACAGTAATCAAAACAATGACAAAGTCAATACATGCTTATTGTAGTTACTAGTAAAAGTTTAACTATTACAAGTACTCTGTTTATTTTCTAGCCCAAGATCTGAGCACCAACAGACTCACTCAGTGCCTATTGAAATCCAGTTCCTCAATACAATGTGGCCTCCTGGAAAGATGAAAGGGAAAGGGCCCAAAGAGATCCCTCCAGCTCTTTATAAGGCATTAATCCCACACCTGAGTGTAAAGCTATTATAACTTAATCACCTAAAATCCCCACCTAATTAGGGATCAAGAATGATAGATTTCACTCATATGGCAATTAAGCTAACATCATATTCTGAAGCATCATGCAGTGTTAGGGATGCACCAAGCACAGCTAGCTCCTGGTACCACTCTGCAGCAGAGCCTAAACAAACAGTGCTGGCCAAGGATAGAGGGGGGCCAGCACTGTTCTCACTCACATCATCAAGAGTTAATAATGCCCCCCATTTTAATTTTAAAAATAATATAATAATAAGCATTTGAATATTAAAATATTTGCATATGCTCACTAACTCAATATCAACTTTTCATAAATTTAAGAATATACATCAGAAAAAAAAAACAAATGCAGAGTATTTGGTCAATATGCCATTACCTAAAATTATTTATATTTATAGATTTATTCTTTTAAGCATTGTGGTAATTATATTTCACATATATTTTTTAAAATAAACTTTCAAAATCAGTCCAAATTTTCAATGGATTCTGAAATATGAATCCTCCATAGCCAATCCAACTACCAATTGATGATACAAGTTATTCCATTGATTCAAGAAGCATTTACATGACAACTACCATGAATATCAGTATTCTTAATAGTATTTCTACCAGGGCATTTGCCCTGTGATCAAAATGGCAGACTGACACTTAGATGTGGCTTCCTTCCAACTTAAGCAAAAAATAACAATTTTCACCATTTCTCATTCATTTAATTGGAGGAGGGGTTAAAAATGCAACTCTGATTTAATGTAAGTAAGAATAACTATGTTAGAGGCTGGGGATATAGCTCAGTTGGTAGAGTGCTTGCCTAGCATGCACAAGGCCCTGGGTTCAATCTCCTATACACCCCCCCCCCCAAAAAAAAGTGTATGCAGTAATTATAACTTACCTGAGGATTGAACCCAGTGCCTTTTGCATGTGGGAAAGTGCTCTAACACTGAGCTGCAGCCTAGCCCTCTATTTAGTTTTGAACCAAAGTTTTTTTATATTCACAGATGCCTCATTAAGTTTTACCTCTTACTTTTAAATTTTTTTCCAATGTTGGCAACAATTGAACCCAGGGCCCTGAACATAGTGAGCAAATGTTCTACCACTAAAATATGCCCCCAACCACATTATTCATTTTTAATTTGCATTTATCTTAATCCTGGCATGTATGTGGTTTTATTTGAGTTAGCTCAACATTAATTTTTACTTCTGATCATATTCCTGGCATCTGTTTCCTTTCTATTCTTTCAAAAATTATTTTAAATTCCATCCTATTTTGCTTTTATCTATTGTTATCTTTTTCCCACTATTATCTAGTTCTTCTTTTAATATTTATTTTTCAGTTTTGGGGGGACACAACATCTTTATTTTATTTATTTATTTATTTATTTTATGTGGTGCTGAGGATCAAACCCAGGGCCCTGCGCATGCCAGGCAAGCGCGTTACCACTTGAGGTACATCCCCAGTCCTATCATCTAGTTCTTCTTTCAATTAATATCAATATTTATTGCCAAGCTAATGAGTTTCAAATATAAAAACAGGCCACAATCTCTTTACTTATAAATAGCATAGTTTTATTAAAATTCAGCTGAAGGCAATTTGTTACCCAAAGATGTTGATCATTCTGTGGCCTTTTACTCTTATTGATAAGCCATGTACTAAGAAGTAGTGCTTTAAGCTAACATCTTTTCTCTTGCCATGGAACTTGAACAAAAAGAAAAAGTTATCCAACATCATTAGCTTGAACTAAATGAAGCTAAACTATGTATCTTGTTATAGTGGTAAATTATACATTAGCACAAACTTTACCACTTTAGTGGTTTTCAGGCCTCAAATTCTGCAGCACTGAGATCATTCATTTTGGTCTCCTCCACCCATCTCCAGAACTTTTTAATCTTTCAAAACTGAAACTTTGTATATGTTTAACAATAGCTTTCCCTTCTCCCCTCAACAAGCTCCTGTGAACCTCCAAAAATTATATTTTCAATTAGAAAAAGCAATTTCTTCTCCCTGTGACAAACCTTCCTGAGTCTACACCCCCAACAGGTGCTCATCAGCCTGGTACCAGTACTGTGCAGAGGGGTTCAATACTCTCTTTACAACCTGTTTTTCAGAGCACAGAATGATTAACATATTAAGCACTAAGTCTGTAATAAACTAGAACTATTAGAATATTCAAAACGTTAAACACACAACATTGGCTGTTACAACAAGCCACTCAAAAACTTCCAGGCCTAGGAGTGGCAACTAATCCCCATAGAAGTGTGATGGTATTAGATTGGAAGGATCCTGAAGTATGTTAAGGAACTATACAGCCATATGTATCGGATCACCTTCCTATAAATTTATGAGGACAAGATGTCCTAGATCAATTAGGACTAACATTAACAACACATAACATAATAGTAAATGCCTTGTAGCTTTTCACTCGTGAAATCTCTATTGCAATGTTCAAAAACTCCACAGTCAAAAAATAGAACTGATCAGAAAAACATTAACCTAGGTCTGTATCAGCCCATTAAATAAAATAGAACTTCCTGATGTGAGAAAGGGCAATAATAAAATAGATATTGAAAAAAGCATCATGGTTAACTACCTAGGTTTCACTCTTCTTTTGATATTTCATCCTTCTTCCTGTAACTTGCATAATGGGTCTGAAGGTATTCCCACAAGCAAGCCCCAAGGTTTTTTACATTTGAAATAGGCTCTAATGGTGTTCATTATTCATTAGCCTCCAGGTGTGGGAGAACAACTGTTGCAGATGTAAGAATATCAGCTGTTATGGATTTGAGCCAAGTCACCTTCTTTTTGGTGTGTAGAAATCGCTTTAGTTAATCTCTCTAGAATCCAAATCAGCTGCTGTTCTCCCTGTGGAAACACAAAAACAGACCCCCGACTCCAGACAATCACTGGGTCAGAACATTTCCATTCTCCTGTTAGAATATCCTTCCAAAGTGCCTTAGGCTTATGTACATTTTTTGGACACATATGCCTTTCTGCAGCACTAAGCCCTGATGAATCTAAATTTAAAAAGTTTAGAGTAAAAAGGGTTATTTTAAGTTTATCTTTGGGGGATATATACCCCTTCCCAATTCCCTTTTTCCTTTAATAAGTACATTTTAATAGTTTGATGAGCTCTTTCAACTATTTCTTGTCCCTGTGGATTGTATGGGATTCCTGTTATATGAGTAATACCAAATGATGAGCAAAATTGCTTAAAAGAGGTAGAAGTATAGCCAAGGCAATTATCTGTTTTTAACTGTTTTGGAACGCCCACAGTGGCAAAAATTTGTAAGCAATGAGCTATAATATCTTTAGATTTTTCTCTGGCATGAAGGGAGCCCATCAAAAATCCGGAAGAAGTATCAACTGTAACATGAAAATATTTTAATTTCCCAAATTCTGGCAGGTGTGTGATGTCCACCTGCCAAATATGGTTAGGTATCAGTCCTCTAGGATTGACTCCAAGATTAACTTGTGGTAAAAAGGTCACATAATTTTGACATTGTTTTATTATTTGTCTAGCTTTTTCCTTCTTTGTTTTAAAGAGCTTTTTTAAAGTGTTTGCATTGACATTAAACCTTTTATGAAAATTTGTAACTTCTTCTAATGTAGAAAAAATATGTAAGTCATGTGTAGTTTTATATGCTAAATCATTGCCTAAACTAAGGGCTCCAGGCAATTTTGTATGTGCCCTGATATGTCCTATAAAGAAGGGATCTTTTCTGTCCCAGATTAGACTTTGTATAGTGAAAAACAAAGAGAAAACGGTAGAGAAAGGGGAAATCCTACCAGTAATTTAAAGGGATACGATAGCATTAACTATATACTGACTATCAGAAAATAAATTAAATACAGAATACTTAAACATCACAAAAGCTAGTAATACTGCATTAAGCTCTACAATTTTAGCTAATTGTTTGGGTACTAAAAACATAAAAGTTTGATCAGGGGTAACTACTGCTGTTGTACCATTATTTGATCCATCAGTGAATATATTTGGAGCATTCATGATAGGTGTTTTTCTTGTCATTTTTTGGAAAAACTACAGCATGCAAAGACCAAAAAGTCGCAAAGGATTAGATGGTAAGTGGTTATCAAATAAAGCATTAGATTTGCACATGATTATTGCCCAAGTATTTAACTCATTAGCTATCTCATCAATTTGACCCATAGTATATGGAGTAATAATTTTATTGGAAGAAATTCCAAACACTCCCTTTGCTGCTTTTTTCCTTTGAGTATCAAATGTCCTACAGCCTCAGGATACCTAGTAAAAATAGTGTTAGGAAAATAAGATAAGTGTATCCACAATAATGGACCTTCTTGCCAAAATACTCCTGTAGGAATATCTTTTGTTGGTAGTACAATAAATAATAAAGGCAAACATATATCAATTCTATTCAAATGCATATTTTTGATATATGTTTCAATGATTTTTAATGTCTCTCTTGCTTCAGGTGTTAACATGAGGGGTGAATTTGGATCTGATGGACCTTTTAGAATATCAAATAAAGGTTTCAGCTCTCCTGTTGGTATGCCTAGATAAGGCCTTATCCAATTTATGTCTCCTAATAACTTTTGAAAGTCATCAAGTGATTTGAGTTGTTCTACTCGTATTTGAATTTTTGGTGGAAGGACCATGGTTGAGGATAATAGATCTCTTAAATAATTAATTGGGAAATTTAATTGTACTTTATCTATTGCTATCTCTAGATTATAATTTTTTAATAAGTTTGTAAGTGTGGCATAACATTCTAGCAATGTGTTTTTATCTTTGTGTGCTAATAATACATCATCGATATAGTGAAATATTTGTAATTCAGGATTTTGATTTATATGTGGCTGGATTGCTTTGTTAACATAAATTTGACACATAGTTTGGCTGTTAGCCATCCTTTGAGGGAGTACTTTCCATTCATATCTCTGATCAGGACCTTCATGATTCAGTGCAGGGATAGTAAATGCAAAACCTGGACTATCCTCAGGATGAATTGGAATTGAAAGAAAAAAAAAACAATCTTTAATATGTATAACTAAAACACACATCTGGCAAAGCAGACAATTGGGGAATCCCTGATTGAGCAGGTCCCATAATAACAATCTCATTATTAATGGCTCTTAAATCTTGCAATAATCTCCATTTACCAGATTTCTTTTTAATGACAAAAATGGGATTATTATGGGGAGATATGGAAGGTTGTATATGTCCTTCCGCTAATTGTTGTTTGAGCAGGTCATGGACTGCTTGTGTATTTTCTTTAGTCAGTGGCCACTAAGGAACCCATACTGGTCTTTCTGATTTCCAAGTAATTTTTATTGCCTCAGTGACCCCTCCAGAAAACCCAATTTATGTCTATCTATTTCTTGATCTATTTGTATTGGTGCCACTATACTTTGTCTTTTTTCTCCTAATCTTTTTTCTTTCCTAAAACCTTGTCTAGCCATAATAGTGGGCACATTTGAGTTGATGTTATTTGTTAGTGGCAAACCTAATTGATCCAGGACATCTCGTCCCCATAAAATTATAGGAAGATGATCCAATATATTTGGCTGTATAGTTCCTTCACATCCTTTAGGATCCTTCCAATCTAATACCATTGCGCTTCTATGAGAATTAGTAACCACTCCTAGGCCTCAAAGAGTTTGATTGGCTTGTTATAATGGCCAATGTTTTGGCCATTCTTGATGAGAGATGATGCTAAGGTCTGCACCTGTGTCCAGTAGCCCATTAAATTCATATACTTGAATATTTAATTTTAGCATTGGGTGAGAATCTAAATTTAAAGAAAGCATAGCCCAATATACACCTGTGGAGCCTAATTCCCTGGAACTTCTTTGTATAGTACTACTGGAAATTTTATCATTATTGAAAAGTGTTGTATTCTATCTCCTGGTGAAATTACTGATATACCTCTTGAAGAACTGGCTATAATTTTTATTTCATCTTCATAATTGGGATCAATTACCCTAGAAGTTATCATAAGTTCTTTTAGAGTTGAAGAACTGTGTCCTAATAATAAGCCTATTGTTTCCTTGGGGAAAAAGTCCTTTTACCCCTGTGGGAATGAGTTGAACTCCCATCTCCGGAGTTAGTACTGCTCTGGTGGAGGCACACATGTTCAACCCTGCACTTCCTCTGGTTTGTCTAGTGAGTGATCTAATGGATAATGTGTCCTGGGCACTACCCTGATGCTGTTGCTGGAATCCTCCAATGCCTCATATATTTGTGTTTATGGGCCCCAGAGCATTGGGCCCCCCATCTGTTTTTTGGCAATGGAGCCTGATGCTTTTCTCCAAGATATCATGGGTAAACACCTAGTCCTTGTCCATTTTTTGATAATGGAGTACCCTCTTTGGTGGTTTGAGAACGATATTCGTTAGCCCAATATCTCCCTCTATGACATAAGGGGCAAATTATGCCCATTATTATAAACCCAGCATTCTACCCCTTTGATACCTAGTTTTATTAAGCCCTCCTCCTATGGGGCAACTCCTTTTAAAATGTCCTGTTTGTTTACAATTGTAGCATGTTTTTAGCCTGGCATCTATAGCCTGTTGTACTGCAGCTGCCAAGACTTGCCCCTATTCATTAATTTCTCTACATAATTTAATATATGTGTTTAAATCTATATGTTTCCAATGTCTAATGGCCTGTTTGCACCACTTATTTGCTTGTTCAATAGGCTAACTGTTTAATTAATGACATTGAGTGTTCTGTATCCCCCAAAACTCTGGTAGCTGTTTGAATAAGCCTATCTACAAATTCAGCGTAAGGTTCATTAGCTCCTTGTATAACCTTAGACAATTGACCTTGTAAATCTCCATGTTCTTCTAAAGTTTTCCATGTCCTAACCACATCTGCAGAAATTTGTGAATATATGGTAGGATCATATTCAATTTGTTGCCGCTGACCTTCATAAGGTCCTTTTCCTAACAACATATCTAGATTTCTCTGAGGATTACTAGCTGCTACATTTCTCCTAGCCGTCTCTATGCAAAATTCCTGATTGGCAATCTTCCACAACAAATATTGCCCTCCATTTAGCAGAGCTTTACACATGCTAGTCCAATCTGCTGGCATCATCTCCAAGTTGGTGACAGTGAAGGGTGCTTGAGGACCATAGGTTGTTACAGCCTATTTCAGCTGCTTCACTATTTTGAAATCTAGAGCATGGTGAATTCACTGCCCTCCTGCCTGCTCAAGTACAGGACTTGCTAATCTTTGAGGTCCTGTCTCAGGATCCCATCTATCAACTATGGGGGTTGGGAGCCCCCAGCATATGTTGTCTCCATAGGTGGAGCTGTTGGTTGGCCACGTTTGCCCTCTGGTGATAGAAAGGTGATATTAGCAGCCTCCTCATAGTCCTTCTTCCTTTAAATTTTCTTCCTCTGTCTGACTACCTTGAGAGACCTTTTCATTTACTTGTTCTAACATATTTTCTACCATAGTATGAACCTCTAACAATTTACTTAACACTCTTTTATTTTGTTTTTTACTAATTTCTGATCTACTATAAAGATAACTCATCCCAACAAGATAACACAAAACAAAACCAAAACAGAATGAAACAGAAATTAAACAAAAATGCATTGTATCAATTTTCCTATTTTCTTGAAATGTATATCTGTGGTCTAACATTATCTCTTCTTCAGAAGTGAAGAGCTTCAAACTTTGAGCCAACCATTTTCCCCAGTTTGCCTGAGAAAGTTCTAGGGACAGGCAACTTGAAATAAAAACAAAATAAATCAAAACAAGAACACATTGTTTTTTGAAATGGTCACCCTTTTTTTTGCTCTCTTTCAGGGGCGAGCAATTTCACTTACCCCCAAGCTTCAGGTGTTCCCTGCACGGGCCACCATATGCTGCAGTCTGGCTGGTCACAAATAACCAAGCTGCCACAAAGCACTTGTATGTTCAAACAGGAAACTTTATTGCCTTAACTCCACCAGCACTCCATGCACACCTCCCAGGAACTCTTTCTCCTCTCCACCGGGCTTTGCGCCAACTCTCTCGGACCGTGAGAACTCAACGGGAACTCCAATGTAGCAGGCACCCGAGGCAGCAAGAGCCGCCCTATTGCGGGACAGCAAAGGTCTATATACAACTGAATACAAAGCTTAACTTAACCATTATCATCTGAATGGCTTGCTCGTGTCACCTTTCAACTATTCCCTCTGGCAAAATGCCAGGCGTCACTTGGCTGTGGCCCTCAACATAAAAGAAGCATCAACATGTACTCAGAAGTGGAAACTGTCACTTGTCATATCAATTTTAAATAATTGAAAACAGTTATGATTTTCAGGAATCTCAAAGGTCATAAATGGCAAGGGAAACCTAAGTCCATGAATACATATATCCTCCATAGGAAGATTCTCCATTATATGTGTTTTTAAGTGTTCAGTGTCTCTTGAAAATCTCAGTAACAGAGGACTAATTTAGAGGACTAAATTTATTGGATTAAACAATGCCAAGGCAATGCAAACCATGAGTAATATAACAAAAATAAAATGGGTTGACTTCTGAATCCCTAGGCTTCATACAACTTATAGGAATAATGAGAGGACATTCTCATTATTCCACTGGACTACAAAACTGTTCTGCTTTTACTTATTTCACTAATTAAATATTGGCAGTGTTTTTTTTTTCAAACTACTTGTATCTTTCATGTACTTGAAATCTTGTTCAAGTGCTTTTGGAGGCTCTATTTCTATATTTGGCCTAAGAGATTGCAGTAACCCATAGGAACTGGCAAAATTTGTACTCTGACAGACAATGTTTCCCAACAGAGGAGCATACGCAGAAGCTTTCTTTTCATCGATACTATTTCTAGTTCCTCCTGCTTTCACTGAAATCAGGAGGTAGCTGGTCACTCAGTCTGAGCTCCCATATTTTCCAAGGGTGGCCATAGCCATGACTTTCATTTTCACTTCAAGGTCAATCTGAAGCCACTGTTATTTATATGATACAAGTGGAGTCCAGCTACCAATTCCTTTGTGTGGAAATGGAAATAAGAAAAATGGTATATTTAAAATCCAACATTTTCCCTCATTGCACCCCAGAAAGTAAGATGGGTCCCTAGCTGCTCTACAGGAAGCACTAGAAAAATTCAAACAGGGTTCTCACTCTGGGAAATAATTGCTTCATGTGTGGTACCACTGTTTCCATCAGTACACAAAGAATATAGGCTTCATTAGGTTGGACTAAGTGAACTTCCTTAAATGGATTATTCCAGGATATCTACCTAATAGAAAACACAGTAACTCTTTGTGCATCAAGTAAAAATTTTTAAAAGCTTCAACAAAGCATATTAAGAATGTGAACATAGTGCACTCGCCTGGCATGAGTGCAACACTGGGTTTGATCCTTAGCCCCATATACAAACAAAATAAAGATGTTGTGTCCACCAAAAACTAAAAATAAATAAATATTTAAAAATTCTCTCTCTCTCTTTCTCTCTCTTAAAAAAAAAAAAAAAAAAAAAAAGAATGTGAACGTCAGGCTGAGTTGTGGTTCACCAGTGCAGCATTCGCCTAACCTGTGTGAGGCCCTGGGTTCAATCCTCAGCATCATATGAAAATAAATAAAATAAAGGTATTGTATCCAACTATAACTAAAAAATAAATATTAAAAAAGAATGTGAACATCATGCTGGGGTTGTGGCTCAGCAGTAGCACACTTGCCTGGCATGTGTGAAGCAATGGGTTTGATTCTCAGTACCATGTATAAATAAATAAAATAAAAGTTTATCAACAACTAAAAAAATTTCAAAAAAGAATATGAATATCATTGAAACATAAAAATGATTTAAAATGATAGGATATATACTACCTCATAATTGCGCGCACACACACACACACACACACACACACAGTATAAAGAACCAGGAAGGGTAAATTGATGAAGGCTACATTAACCATTTTTAACTACAGCTCTTAATCCCCTGGATCTCTGGTATTTGCTAGTACAATGCCAATCCGGGTAGAAGCTGATTCTGCAATCTGTATTTTGGGTAAAAATGGGAGTTCATAACCCACTTGATTCTAATGTATGAAATATGAGATGCCAAGAGCTTTGTAATGTTGTGAACAACCAATAAAAAAAAGAGTCAACTCAAAACAGGGTTGAACAAGCACATCAAGGTTCCCTGGAACTCTTGCCTTTATTGGCCTTTGTGCATGATTTTCCCTTTATTGGACATGAATAAAAATATCCAGACCATAGTACAGCTAGGAAAACTTAATCCTGGATCCCCAGTGTTAGGAAGCACAACCTTGATGGCCAAGATAGCAAAATGGTTATTGCATAAAGCACTCAAGTGCTTGCAGATTCATAGGACAAATAGACATCTTAAAAAAAATTTGAAACAAAGTACAGTGAAGGGTGCAGGATTGGAGCAGATTTCTATGCAGAAGAGGAAGAGTTCCAAGAAATTCAGGAAGGTTTGAGAGAGCC
This sequence comes from Ictidomys tridecemlineatus, assembly GCF_052094955.1. NCBI lineage: Eukaryota > Metazoa > Chordata > Mammalia > Rodentia > Sciuridae > Ictidomys > Ictidomys tridecemlineatus. Next base: position 119,448 of record NW_027521806.1, on the reverse strand, counting down.
CCACAACACAAGTGGTACCTTCACTGTCTGAAAGGACAAAGATTTTCCCAGGCATTCAAGACAATAGAGCAGAACAGAAATGACTGTGTTTTGTTGTATCTGGTGCCTGTCAAACATAAGAATTAACATAAAAATTGAGAGCACACTGTTGATGTATATTATTTTTACTCTTTAACACAAATATGAGTTGTGCACAACCATCCATCAACATCCTTAGGCACTTAATCCAGGACCCCCTTGGATACCAAATTCCAAGGATGCTCAAGTCCATTACATAAAATGACGTAGTATTTTCATATAAATTACTCTCTATATCCTTTAAATCCTCTATATCTTTTAAATCATCTCTAGATCACTTGCAATACCTAATAAAATATGTATTGTAGGTATAATGCAATACAATGTTACATACAAAGCTATGATACAGTATTGTTGAGGGGAAATGACAAAAAAGTCTGTACATAGTCAAGACTATTTATTTTATTTTTTTTTTTGCTGTAGGTGGACACATACCTTAATTTAATTTATTTATTTATGTGTAGTACTGAGGATTGAACCCAAGGCCTCACATGTGCTAGGCAAGTGCTCTAACACTGAGCCACAACCCCAGCCCAGGACTTTTTTTTTTTCATTTTTTAAATAGAAGTTGCTTGAATCCACAGTTAAGGAACCCACAAATTTAGATTTATAATTTTCTTATTGAATTTTCTGATTTTCAAATTAGTATGTGATTATACAAAAATTGGAAATAAGCTTGAGAATCATTATTTTTCTAATAATATGTAGAAAAATGGCAATATCTTTTCAATAATCCCTAATTGAGAAAAATTGCTTTTTTCCCCTAATTTTCTCCCAATACTCATATTTAATTCAAGGCTCTGACAGTTTTAGATTGCATTCATTGTTAATTTATTTCTTTAGATGTGTCAGATCATTAACCACTAGCAGTGACACCCATGCCAGGCTTGTAAGCAGATGTGGTTAGGAGGAAGCAAGTTGGCATGTTCTGGCACGTGCATCAGGACTCCTAGAGGTGCAGGTGGGAACATGCAGACCACTGCCTCTGGCTGTATGCTTTGAGCACAGCACTACATGCACGTGTTGTTTCCTTCAGGAAATTATAAAGCTTATAAATTATTGAACCCAAGTTTCTTCTAAAACTTCCTCATTTGCAGCAATACATCTTTGCTCATGTATTCAAATTCTGGGCTGGGGTAGTTGCTCAGTGGCAGAGCACTTGCCTACACACATGAGGCACACTGGGTTTGATCCTTACCACCATATAAAAATAAATTTTAAAAATAAAGATATTGTGTCTATGTATAACTAAAAAAAGGTTTTTTAAAAATTTTCAAAGTTTTCCTAAGCATAATGTTTTTTTTTATCCTGAATCTCAACTCATATGTAATTAGTGTTGTTCTTTAGTGCATTTTCAATATTTTTATTTTGAAATAATTTCAGATTTACAGAATTATTACAAAGATTATATAGGGAATTTCCATATCCTTTAAAACTAGCTTCCCCAGGACACTGTGATTAAAACTAAGATACTAACATTGGGGCAATATTATTATTATTATTTAATGACAAATAAAAATTGCATATATTTATGGTGTACCACATATTTTGACATATTCATACATGGTGGAGTGGCTATATCATACAATTAGCATACATATTACCAAAATACTATTTTTTTGTGGTAAGAACTTTGTAAAATCTACTCTCAGCAACAGTCACATGATGGGATAATTACATTCAGGAGATCATCAGGACAATATTATTAACAAGAGCTCAAATTATTGATTGTTTTGAGTTTTCCACTAACTCCGTTTTTCTGTTCCAGGGTCTACCCCAGGATTCTATATTAAATGCCATCACCCCATCCCCTTAGAGCGCTGCAGTATGTGATGGGTTCTCAGCATTTGCTTTTCATGACAAGGCTGTTGATCACTCAGTGCCTTCCTGCCTCTTCCCAATGTCTGTCCCAGCTTCCATTCTAATATCTGGTAAACTTGAGTCTATCTGGTTCTATCTGAGAGTTAACTGACAATCTTGAGTAATATTCGTGTTGCAACAGCTCCTGATTTTATAGCTATTTTTTCAATGTCAGACATTAGGTATTGTTGATTCTTTTATATTAAAAATTTCTATATTTGAAATTTTAGATGACTCAGCCTAAATCACTGAAAAACTATTAACTCTGTGATCTTGTTCACATCAGTTAGTACTGAAGTTCTCAAAAAACATATTAATACAATTATTTTTTTTTCCATTTAACCATCTCTTTGTCATTTTCATTCCCTCTGAAAGCCAGTAAATATAATTTAAAAAAGAACTCAAGTAGAAAAGCATAGTCAAATGAAAAATATCAGCTTGTTCCCAACTTATAACCCTGGGACCAGTCTCTCCCTTAAGGGCAACCCATCTATGCAGGCCAGCTTTCAACTTCTGCAGTGAATCAAACTTGAACATTTCACATCTTTTACCTGTGGGGAGAAGGTGCTATAGGTATGCAAATTAAGTTGCTTACTCACCTGGCTGCCTGATAAAGTAATAAAACTTTAGAACACCCCCTGCCATAAGGCAACCATGTCAGCAGGAAAACAGTCACAGGTAAACCCCAGATTCCTGTGGGTTCTGATGCTGAGCTGCTGGACCTCTGTGCATGCCTGCTGTATTGGATGATGCTTTTCTATAATTTAATAAAGTGTTTAAGAGAGATAGTTGCAAAATATACAAATTCTCACCTGAGGAATACCAGGGAGATTGTGACAGTATGGGAGAACACTTGATGAACCCAGCCTAATTCCATCTTAAGATTGGGAAGCGTCTCATCACAAAGTCATGAAAAATTAATTTCTGTTTTATTGTAAAATACTAAGATTTCTATTTGGCCTGACCATGGTTTGATTTTTTAAAAAATAAATAAATAAATTTGTTTGATATTCTTGCCTGTGCTTTGAACTTACCTTTTCCTGGCTCCCCTTGACCAGATAACAAAGCTCCCTGAAATCCCAGCTGCTCCTCATTAACTTTGATGTTGGAATCTAAGTTTGCCCCCTACCTTGAGATGTTAAATAATGTAGATCATAAACATGCTATCTGCCTTTGTATTATACTTGCCTGAACCCTGTCAGCTGTAAGTTCCCAAGACACCCCCATTCTTTATAATTTTGTATGCTATAAAAGCTACCCTGGTGGCTGGGTTTTGTAGCTCAGCAGTAGAGTGCTCACCTAGCTCATGCAGGGCCCTGGATTCGATCATCAGCACCACATAAATAAAAGATAGATAGATAGATAGATAGATAGATAGATAGATAGATAGATAGATTGATAAATAAATATATTGTGTCTAACTACAACCAAAAAATAAATATTAAAAATAAAACTTTCCTGTAATCAGACCAATTGTTGTTCTCTGGCCCTGTTTTTCCAGGTGAGACAACTGATGGCCAGCTCTCTTTGTGTGCACAATATAATCTTATTTTAATTTGGTTTAAATTGGAGTCAGTGGTCTTTTTTTTTGTATCATGGTTCTACACACTTTTGCCCAACAAAAATAAAAAAAAATGAAACATATTAAGGGCTGGATTGAGGATAGCCTCCTATTAACAAGCACCAATAGATTGTTTGGGGGCAGGGGAGGCTAAGGAATGAGGATCACATGTTCAAGCCAGCCTCAGCAGTTTAGCATGATCCCATCTCAAAATATAAAATAAAGAGGACTAGGATGTAGCATCAATAGTTCTTAACATTAACATTAAACACTGCAAATCTCCAGTGAAGACCACAAAGGAGCCCATAGCCCCTGAAATGGAGCCCAGCAGTTTTTAGTTATCCATTCATAGTGACTAATTCTGAACCCACAAGGAAGGTGCCCCTTGCCACAGCTCTCCCACTGCCCACAGCATAGGCTACTTGTCCATTTCCTCCTCTTCACCAGCTTCACCCTTTTCACAGAAAGCTTGGCTGAAAAACAAAACAAAAGCAGAAACAACAAAAACCTATTTATAGAAATAAAAACATGTACATAGGGCCTCAATTTCACAGAGCAAGGTCCTAAAGTCTGGGAAGCCATCTGCCACAGAAACATTTTTTACCCTATAAGAAAAGTAGAATAAGTTTTTTTTTTTTTTTTTTTTTTTTTTTTTAGGATTGTGTGAAGATCCAATAAGAAGATGTGTGAATGCCTAGTAATTTCCCTCCAGGTACCATTGCCTGATAGAAGACAGTCAGGCTGCTTGCAGCAGGTATTGATGCTCTCATGGAAATTACAGCAAGAGGTCACACCAAGTGCTGCAATCTGCAGCAATTCCATGACTTAGTCATCAGTCATCTGCCAGTTTTACTACAGGTTCCTAGGAAGTAACTCAAAAATACTGAATAATTTTGAAAAGAAGATGAGAAAAAAAAAAACTATCCACAATCATGTGAAAAGCTCAGGACTTGCCCTGCCTTCATTACTCGGGCCAAAGATGATTACGCTGACCAATGCTTTGGTGGCCCCTAAGAACACACTGCCCTAAAACGTATAAGAGTGTCAGCTTTTTCAAGAGGGGAAACTTAGAGAAGGGTGAAAATAAGTGCATGCCTTCCTCAATTTAAAAAATCACACTCAGAAACCTAATGGTAAAACAGTTTCTAATGAAGTGCATACATACTCTACAGTAGCTCTACAAATAAGCAACTAAAAAGTAAATTGAAAACAAGTTTATATTGGTCAATCTGAGATGTTCATTAAATATCAGTAATACTGAGGCAAAGAAAGTACATTTAAATGTAACCCTTGCTAGATAGGCAACAATCATCCCTTGGACATGTAGTAAAAGAGGGACCTACAATGGTAAGTATGTATCTTCTGAAGCACAAAGGTTCCATCAAGGTCAACCTCCTATTCCCCATTCAGGTAATTCTCAAGAATTTAGCCATCAGAAGAATTTGTCTCCCAAGACTCCAAGAGAAGAAAGAACCCCAATTTTGACAATTACTAGCCTACAGCAAACACAGGTGGCCTACTCTCACTTACACTAATCAAGCCTTTGTACTTCCCTGACTCTGAGACCCTATACTACCTGCTTAGTTACTTCTTTTAGTTCCCTTTAAAAATCACTAACTCTGAAGGTCACTCAGTTTAGCAAAATAATATTAGTCTCCTATTAGCCTTGCTATAGCCAGCACCTCTGACACAGGCATTATAATGGTAATGGTTACCTAGGTTACTTTTCAGGAATGAGAAGTATATATTTGCATTTTGTTTTGTTTTTTGTTTGTTTTTAAAAAAGGACTCTTCCCATGGGCCTGTTCAGGTGTGCAATGGGTGTCCTATTGATGTCAAGAGACCAAACCTCCACCTGCTTTGCTGGGCAAACTAATGTTGATATTTTCTGAACACACAACCCAGAAAGAGCTATGAAGATTGATTATACCTATAAAAACCACTGATTACCTCACCTCAAATCATGCCCACATCTTAGATACCCTGTTTCCATATTCCATAAATGTCCCCAAACCCTATTCTCAGGACAATATGAGACTTAGGATTCCCATCTGCATGCTTGGTCACCTTGTGGATAAACTCATGCTTATTTATAAAACCCATTTCAGTGCATAAAACACTGCATGGTGGGCAAAAGGAACCTGGTTTGGAAATGCATCATGAGAGGTCACCACTAGCTTCCTGAAGTTTTGTGTGTGCCATCCCCAGGGACAAATTTTAGTGCCTTTTGGCATTTGATATGCACTTCTGTAGCTCTATCTACATAAACAAAAATCTACCACTATTGAGTGTTACTTTGATTTTTTTATGTGCACAGTATCCAGAACAAGTTGAAAAGGAAGAGGCCAAAGAGGCACCATGACATCTTGAAGATTTGTGTTCACCTGGTTCTTTCAGGTCTTAGTTGTTAGAACTTCTTTACTGACAAATTCTAAAACAGTTCTGCTAACTTCTCACATTAAAAATAAAACTAGAATTGCCTAGCAAGCCTATCGACAATCTGAACACATACAGTATTTCATTTATTCATGAATAAAGTATGTCACCAAGATGATTTTATCATGTGAATTGCTCACATTTATGAGGTATTGTTCAGAGATCTCATCAGGCTCAATGAAAGCATCTGTGTGCATCTTCCAGAGGTCCCCTGAGTTACCTCAATACATAAGATTTCAGATTGTCATGCAGGAGTTCAGAACAATAGCATGTCCCTTTGATGTCCTCATAACAATTGGGAGTCTGCCCAGCAAAGCAGGAGGCCAGGCACCACAAATGCTGAGAGCTTTCTGTTACTGTTCCTAAAAAAGTTAGTCACTATGTAAAGAAAATAAATATAATATACGACCATGGCTGGAAATTAAAAGGTGAGGCCCTCAGAAATAATGCCATGAGAACTAAATCCTCTATTTATTGGTACAGTCTGCCAAATGATTCTGAGAAAAAAATTCCATCAATGGAAAAACATTTTCCCTAAGGATACTATGATAGGATATTCACTATGATTTGTAAATGTGCTGTGAGGGCCTTGGAAGAGAAGAGGCACAAGTAGATTCCCTGTCATAGAATATATATTGCTCTAATACACATGAAAAATGGAGGAGGTCCAAGCTTCACAAATGGTGAATTCCACTGATCAATAGCATTTCAAGCGGGGGCATGTGTCCCCATAATGTGACATTTGTCCTTATTTTAATGGAGCAAATTCATAGAAGTAAAACTTCAAAAATTATGGGGAAGAGAGATGAGGGAGTCCCAGAAACAGTCTTATAGTCAACCCCTTCTCAGGAAGGTCTCCACTAACATTCATCAATATGAGACATTCCATTAGTCTGGAGCAATTGCTGTGCTACAAATTAGACCTGCTTTTTAGGAATCTCACGTGCTTTGATTTAAAAAGCATCCATGAACCTTAGTGATCCCAATTGCCTCATGAAAGGTCACTAATTCAACCTCAGCTTTTGGCCAGGAATGAAGGCCCCCTTCATTAATAGGCCTTTTACCAGAATCCCTGAATGGGGAAAAGGGAATCTCTCATTCCTCAGAAGAGTTTGTTCATGGGTGGAAAGCCATGGAAAGTATGGCAGCAAAATACACCTCCATAGGGACAAGCATTTCATTCATAAACAGGTTAAGTAAACAAAAACTTCTTGGTTATAAAAAGAGCACACACTAAGATTCTCAATCTACTGCAGTGTATCATGAATAATATAAGAAGTTAAAAAATAAGAATAGTTATTTTGAAAGGGAGAAGAAATAGAATTTGCTACCCAACTAGGTTAGAATTTGGTTGGTCCCAAGAAGGCCTCCCAATACCATTTGGGAAGGTACCAAGTGAGCCTTTGGTACTACTTAGTCTCAGATAATTGAAAAACTTCCATGGCAAAATTGTAGTCACCTTGATATACTGACCACACAGATCATATACACAGAAATAATTTTGAAATAGGCTGCTCTAGTTGTCATTCCTCACCTTTAGTTATTGCTGTTTGCCAGGGATCATTATACTTTTAAGTCCCAGAGAAGTCAGGGAGGGTAAAATCAATTTGAAAAAGAGAAAAGTAGGATGTGATGACTTCCTTCTGCTCAAGAGGAAGAATTACCTAACATGGTGTGACAGTAATCCACACTCCTTGCTCAAGAACAAAGGCCTAGAGGATCCAAAAAGTCAGAGGAACATGTAAAAAGCACAGGCAGGCTTTTGTTCTGTTTCCCTGTGGAATTTAGGGATACGATCTAGTAGAGGCAAAGTCGTCATCAGCCATTACCACCCTTTAACAAATACTAATATTCCTTGACTTAACATGGAATTGCAAACTGATGAACTCATCATTTTAAAATATTATAAATAGAAAAAATGCATTAAATACACCTAACCTACCAAATACCACAATATGCTATACAATACAGGTTGTTCAACCTTAATATTAGATCATGTGGCAAAAGAAATTTTAAAATACAAAATTCAAAGTACAGTTCCTACAGAATGCATATCACTATCACACCATGGTAAAATTGAAAAATCACATGTTGGACCATGCCAAATCAGAGATAGTCTGCAGTTCCTGGTTTTACACTCCCTGGCCATGTAAACCTTCCATCTTCTATGCCCTCTGTGGTTTCATAGGGAAAAGTTACTAGTTGTTGCAGCTGAGCTGATAGGTAAGTTCCGAGACTAACCTGTAAGGACAAAACCAATTAATACTTTTTTTTTCCATTTCCTCAGAGTGACCCAGAATTCCCAAAAGGAGGCAAAAAAATAAGCTGAGTCTAATAGAATCTAAACAGAAGGTCAACATGACAGGGGCAAAGTAAACATAATTACGGCCCTTATTTGCTGCTCAGGCCATAAATGAGACTCACAGACCTCAGAAAGGCCAAACCATCAGCAAGAGGCCAAGTGACATGGGACAATTCAGCACAGGATGATGACTGCTTCCTGGGAACACTTAGAAAGCCCACCACAGGCTTCAGGAGAAGATGTAACTAGTCTTCATGGTTAAGGCCAGGCAAACTCCCTCAGCACACAGCAAGAGCCAAGGACCATCATGAGTATCTGAGGTATACCAGGATGTCTACTCCTATCATACAGTTCCACAAGGGCAGGAGACTTTGCATCCAAATACCATCTTGCAAGGAAGGAACAGCATAATAAATATAAGCATTCCTGAAATGTGTTCGACCATCCCAACATCTCTGAGTCCAGCAGAGCCAAGATTCTGAGGGTAATTCTCTAATTTGACATAGTTGGAGACAAAGTCACAACTAACACTGCCTCTCTGAAGGCTGCTGACCACAACCAACCTGGCTGGTTTATTCTTTTTTTCTCATCTGGTAACTTCAGCTCTATGGAGAATATGAAGGCTCTGTAACTAGTGGAGGAGCAGGAAAGAACCAGAGCAGATGAATGTTTACCTTCCATATAATGACTCCAGGGCAGATTCTGTCCAAACCTTGTTGTTTCAAGGTGCTTCCTCATGCTACCATTTTGGAGTTTGTAAATCCTGACTAAATAAAGCTATGTAGCTGCCGAGACAGGGCTGTGTGCTAGCACATGGACATATTTAAAACACACATTTTTATCTTTGGCCTGTCCACAGCACTTTATACCCATAGTGTATCTTGCAGTGTTAAAAAAAAAAAACACACACAACTTTCTTTCTCAGGACAAAAATAATGGTAGCTTAGAAACAAAAATATTTTGGGCCCTCATAGGTCTAAATTTTTTAGAAAGAATAAACATAATTAAGTATCTGATGTGCAAAGGCAAAATCATCCCTGTATTTTATTCACCTTTATAGAAATCTAGTTTGCAATTCCCTTTGCTGTGATTTGAATTTACCCACTGGAACACAGGCCAATTCCAGTAGGCACCTGCCTGTGCATAATGATGGAAATACAAAGACCAAACAAAGCAAAAAAAAATAAACAAACCTAAGTTCTATGACAAAAATGTGAGGGTAAGATTCACACTGAATATTTAGTAATATTCTGATTTGTATCAAAGATTGACATACTTTCAGATATTTTAAATTAATATTTACTCTTTCAAGTTTTTTTATAAAAACATTTTATTGGACTAAAAGCCAATAAATTTTATATCATATGCTATTTGGGAAGTTTCAGAATTCAAATAGTCAATCCTCATGTTGTAAGAAGCTATTTAGTATCTTTTGGAAAAATTTAAATATTTTTCCTGATCTAATCATTTTTATTTTCTTATTCATTTTCCTGATGCCCATAACATAGATGTATATACTACTAACTGTATAGAAGTGAGAATAAGTATCTTAATGTTAACAAGAGTTTTTAAAATGCACAACAATGATTAGTATTGGAAGTATTAGGCAAATATTTTCCTGGCTTCACCAACAGATGAGGCAAAAATAGTAAAATAAAAAATTCAAAGTACAGTTTCTAAGGAATGCATATCACAGATTAGCTACTGCAAACTCACAATGGGGGAGGGTGTGGATAGAAGTACTTTGGATTAGACAAAGGGGAATGAAGGTAGATGAGTGCAGTCCATATTCTATGGAAACATATTTAATATCATTGGTAAGGCTGAGAATTACCAGAAAAAAAGAAATAATCAAATCAGTTTCATTTTTCTCCATCTAATTTTGTTATGCAAAAAAAATTGATACTGCATTCTCACTGCCACTTTTGATACAGTTGTAATCAAAGCAGTTTACAATTTCCACTGTCTCCAATGGGATCACCCATGCAGGTGGCCACTTTCAGCTTTAGAGCTCACAATTTCAGCATCTGAGTTATGAACAAAGCAATCTCTTTCCTGAAAAGGAGAATTTATGCAAGCACTTGGGAAAATAGGAAAGAAAAAAAATGATATGATTTCCTAGTCAATTTCAACCACCTTTGCCAAAATCATGGCTCTGGTTTCGAGGAGGCCTGCACCTACAGCCCCCATGACTAACAGAATGAGAAGGTACCAATGAGGCTGGAAGGCAGCAGCATCTAAATGCTATGAGTCAGCTTTACTATGGTCCCTAGACTCCATGAACAAGCAAAATGTGGAGTAAAAGCTCACATGGAGATAGTTTTTTGGGTGTTGATTTTATTTTTTATTTTCTAACATTTATCTGGATAAATGTAGAGTACAAAGTTTCTTAAGAAAGCTTTTCAAAAGAAAAAGTGAAAATTAATATTATAACATGTTCTCATTTAGAATGCATATTCAGCAATCTGCATTTATATGAGACATACTAACTCTTAATTTTAGAAAATACAAATTTAATTTTGATGGCAACAAAGTAAACAGTCAAATCCAATTTTGTTAGAAATTTTACCTTTATCAATTGCACAGAAGATGGAAGAAGACCCTCATCATTATACAAAATACATGTATGATGATGTGAGAGGAGGGAAGAGAGAAATTTGTAACATTTGATTGGGTAGAGAGAGGTGATGGGAGTGGAGGGAAAGAGAAGGGGGAATAAGAAGGGCAGCACAATAAGTAGACATTAGTGTTGCTGTATGAATATATGTGGCCATATAACCAACGTGATTCTGTAACATGTACACTTGGAAAAATGAAAAATTATACCTCATTTTATTCAAATGTATGATGTCAAGATCATTGTATTGTCATGAGCAACTAATAAAAAAATTTAATAGATAATTTAAAAATTGCAAGAATATGAATATTCTTGGACCATGTCAGTCCAAATACGTCTCAGTAACAATGCCTTAGATCAGAATTTATGGTGAAAAGCTAAAATTGACAGTATTTCCTTTATGGAGAATTCAAATAAGTAATCTTATAACCCCTAATTAATGAGAAAAATATTTTGGTGCAAAAAGTATGGCCATGTTCAAGGATTTAAAATTGAACTGATATTTAATTGTAAATTAAACTTGTCCTGAAAGTAAACAACAACAAAAAGTGTCTCTTAAAAAAAGAAATTTTACCTGTATGTAATCACATGAGTTTTCTTAATTGGGAATTAGTTTTAATTCTTAAAATCTATCAATTTGGGGGCTGGGGTTGTGGTTTAGTGGTACAGCGCTTGCCTCACATGTGTGAGACACTGGGCTCAATCCTCAGCACCACATAAAAATAAATAAACAAAATGAAGGTATTTAAAAAATCTATTAATTTAAAAAAAATTAGTGGAGGCATTTGGAGATGTTAACTTTTAAACAGTTTATGTTTCTTGAAATAAAAAGGTTAGGCATATCATGTAAGGGCCACTCTATTAAAATGTATACCTTGAACCTACCCTCAGGCTTTAAATGGGAATTCCAGAAGAAGCACCACAAGCAGAGCTTTTAAAATTAAACTCTTAAAATGTAATATATATACACACACACACACACACACACACACACACACACACACACACAATGGAATATTACTCAGCCATAAAGAGAAATGAAATTATGGCATTAGCCATTATATGGATGGAACTAGAGACTATTATGCTAAGTGAAATAAGCCAATCCTAAACAAAGGGCAAATGATCTCTCTGATATGTGGATGCTAACTCACAGTGGGGTAGAGGTATAATAGAAGTACTTTGGATTAGATAAAAGGGAATGAAGGGAAGGGAGGGGGAATGGAAATAGGGAATATAGTAGAATGAATCTGACATCACTTTCCTATGTTCAAAGATGAATACATGACCAACGTAATTCCACAACATGTACAACCAAAAGAATGGGAAGTTGTACTCTATGTTTATATGTTAAAATGTATTCTACTCTCATGTATAAATAAAAAATAAATGAACTCTAAGAGCATATAATTCTATGTTTAATGATAATACAAATCCATTACTATTGCTATAATAATTTTTCTCTTCTAGTAGGAAACTCAAAAAAATCACTGACTCAAGTATGGCCAAAAGATCACTTGCCATGATGCTCAGCCCCTTGAGAACTTCTTTTCTGTCTTTGGTCACTGGAAGCACCTGAACCTGCCCAGACTTCTCTACTTAGCCTTCCCTGTACAGTTCATAAGACCCTTTTTCTTTATTTGTCACAAAAGTGTTGCTAAGAAATACTTTATTACTTTTCATAAATCAATAGAAAACAACACAAATACAGAAATAAATAAAATGCATGAGTATAAAAGGAAAATCATACACATAACAAAAAACACATAAATAATTCTTCAGAAAAACTATTGATGCATTGAGCTTTGTAAATCACACTTCAGGAATGAATATAAAGTTTGGTAGTAATATCTAAGAATATTTATTGAAACACACATTACATGCAATCAGAGTTGCCACCATAAACACTAAACCTCATCAGCTAAATGCTACTCTCCTAGGAAAAATGAACTTAAATATGCAGTGAAAGTAATCTAAATATACATGGTGAATTTAGTAGTACCATATCATAATGACTGCTTATCATATTCTGAGCTGTTAACTTTTTTAAAATAAATATAATGGAAATAAGTAGATTTGAAACTATAAGATTTTTTCCTCTATAACCTCCAAAGTACCTACTGCAGAGAAGCCTGAATCATAACAGGTTTGTGTCTCTGCAGATCAGAAATAACAACATGCAAGCCGACTGGACTTTTTAAAAATAATTGAATTGACCCTTCAGTAAATTAATGGATAAAAAATGTGGCATATATACACAATGGAATATTACTCAGCAATAAGAGAATAAAATCATAGCATTTGCAGGTAAATGGATGGTGTTGGAGAAGATAATGTTAAGTGAAGTTAGCCAATCCCCCGAAAACAAATGCCGAAAGTTTTCTCTGATATAAGGGGCTGATTCATTGTGGCGTAGGGAAGGGGAAGCATGGGAGGAATAGATGAACTCTTGATAGGACAGGGGGGTAGGAGGAGAAGGAAGGAGACAGGAGGTTAGCAAGGGTGGTGGAATGTGGTGGACATCATTATCCAAAATACATGTATTGGTGTGAACATACTTTATATACAACCTGAGATATGAAAAGTTGTGCTGTATATGTGCAATAAGAATTGTAATGCTTTCTGCTATCATTTATTTTAAAAAAAATTAAAAAATTTAAAAAATAAAATTAAAAAATTGAGTGTTTACTTAGTTATTATAATCTTTGCAACCACTGAAAAGTTTAGATGTTAACATGGTACTAGATTAATCACCAGACAAAAAATGTTAATTTGATAATGTAAATAATAGCTGAACTCTGGTTTCAATGACAATATATTTTATAAAATATTGAATGAGATTTGAAGTCTAACACTCAGGCCACAGAATGTTCCCACATATTAAAACAATGAGAGTGGACAATCATGGGCAATTTAAATATTTTATATTAAAATATTACTTTCTGGGTTTTCCTCTTGTATTTACTCTTTCCTATGAATGTATCTGATAACTAAACACCATGCTTGATTTTGAAGTGATAAAGAAACTCAAGCTATACTTAAACCCAGACTTTGGAATATTACATAAAGGGAGCCAATACTCCGGTCTACATCACCAATACTTACAAGGATGTACTTAGAAGAGGCAGAGCTCATTTTAAATTGTACTTCCTGAATGAATTAGCTCACCTTTCACAGAAAAATCAGTCTACCTCTTTAGAATTTTGTAGACAGATTTATTTTTAATTGTTTTAACTGATTTAATCCTCTGAATACTATTTGTGAAACAGAAAAAGTAATTTACTCAATGACACTGGAGTCCTAAGATGGAATGATACATCTCCAAAAAGCAAGTTCACAGCTTCCTTCATACTACCTGGGAAGGAAATCCCTACTATCAGCACAGCCTTCCCCTGGCTTCCTCTCATATAATGTCCCAGGATGGTGCTCATTGCCCATCAGGCAGCCCTGGACTCTTTCTATCACAAAGATACTGTGTGGCAGCCCGCTGACTAATCACAGTGGCTCTGGGATTTGTATTTATATTTATGTTCATACATTTCAGATTTCTATGATATGCTCACTGGAATAGTAACCTTTTCATAGTCTATTGTCAAACTAAAAAGATTTGGTATAACTGAAAATAATGAATAGCTCCAATATTTTCATTCTGACTTAATTTCCTTTATGAGTTTTTACTGGCAAACAATAAGAAAGAAATGTATCCAAAGAAAATAAAAATAAATTTAAAATAAAAACAAAGATAACATGAAAAGTCCAAATTCTTCAATTTCATTAAAATGCAAAAAATAATTTTGAGCTATAGGAACAGAAATAAAGATGCAAGCTCTCTCTGAGGAAAAAGCAGAGACAACAGCTGACTCATCATCTCATCTCTCTGATTTAGTCTTGCAAAGCCAAGACCATGGCTACTGGAAAGCTCTGAAGAGTTGCTCAAGGATACCCAGAGCAAGGCAGAGGCCAGCAGAGCATCACAGATGTCTGCAGAGAAGAGCAACATATGAAGGTTAGCACTCTAGGAGAAGCTCTTCTTTATCCTCTTCCTTCATTCTCTTCTTTCTTTTTTAGTTAAGCATTTAGAATTTGCACCATCTTGGTCATAAGCATATTAGACTATGCCTGACAACAGACTAAAAAGGAAAATAAAAGCTCTAGTTTCTAGTCTTTCTCATTCTCCTATTATAGCTACTCCCATCATGGCCAAGTCAAAGCTCTCAGTGTGCTGTGACTGAAAGGCACACAATCACACACCACAGAACACTTCCATCTCACACACACAGAAGACACATAAAGAGCCTGAAGTGCAGGAATCATAGTGAGACACCACAAAAAAAGCAAAAGATATGAGTTTTGATAATTGGTTATCTGCATTTTTAATATGATTGGCTTAGTTTCACATTTACATAATTTAATTTTACTTTTTTATTTCTTATTTTTCCACACATTCTATCAAGAATACTTTTATTATACTGGTATCATATGCACACTTTGCTTTGAGGAACATTTACATGCAGGGAGTTCAATTCTAAATCTCCATTTCATCAATGTCAAATATAACACACATTCACCTTACAGTGAATGAGCCTCACAGGAAAGAGATGTGAAGTTATTGCTTTCTGAACAGAGAGCCCAATTAAACAGAATCTTCCAAACCAAGAAAAAAACTGTGTATCCTCTTAATTCTTCATACCCTTTGTACAGATTAATCAAATTGAAAGACTTGTTATAAATTTCCCCACCACCATTAAAAGCTAATATTAAAATTGAATCCTATTTCTCAAAAACTTGTAAGAAATGCACCAGTATTTACAGATCTCATTAAACTGTGCATAAATAAAGTCTGCAAACTCAGCACACAGTTTCTGAAAATACAGAGCCTCCACGGGGGCTTGAGGGGTGACAGGCAGCGGCAGATGCTTAGTGCCTACCATTTTCAAGTTTACTTGAAAAATAAAGATCTGAAATAAATATGCAAACAAAACTTTCAGTTCCTTACAGGAATGTGTCATTCCAAAGAGTCACCATTTAAAGAGTTAACTTTCAAAGTTAAAAAAATGACAAAAGAAAAATAAAATGTCAGCAGAAATTGTTTCTACAAGTTTCCTACAACAAGAAGGCCCCTCTGTTCACCGGGTTTACATCAATGTAGCACCTGCTCACTGACAGCAGAGCACATGGCACCTCTGCATCCTCCTGGAGGGCACCATCACCAAAGTAGGTAGATAATCTGTATATCATCAATCTGAATTTTCAACAGCTAGGTGCATGACTTCTTGTCAGCCCTGGGGAACTTATGAGAAGATTATAAGACTCTGTAGCACCACTTTCAGAGGAAGGAGAGATGGGGTTCAAAAAAATAAATGCTAAACAAGTAAAAACAAAACAAAAACCAGTACTTTTCACCTTGGGATCATGTGTTCAAGGAAGACACTGCAGTGCTAGAGAAGCCGCAGGGATTCCAGAGGGCAGGTAAAGATCCTGTATGCCTCAAGTGACAGAGGACTTTGGATAGTTGGGAAATAGAAGTTCAAAACTCCTCCTCCAACAAGAGTGCCTCCAGTCTGCAGCAGTGTTGATGGATTCCTCTGTCCTTTCCCTTCACGCCCTTGAAAAACCAGCCTCTACCTCAGAGCAAAGCCTGTCCAGGAAGGGACATGACCTTTGTCCTTGAAAAGACCCACAGAGCACTCCTAGGCACATTCCCACCCTGTAAGTTGCTTATCTACAAATAACAGGAGAGATCTGATGAGCCAGGTGTCCCTGTCTCAGGCTTGTTGGAGACCCATAGTAACCTCCTGGCAGCCACCAATCAGCATGAGACAGGGAAATATCTGGGATGCCAGATGACCCTCCCAGTAGTTCATGGCGGTTGATAACATGATGGGAAACCATATAGTTCAGCATGTACACCCCTCTTGGCTTAAACCAATCAGTTTAAATGAATCCCCCTCCTATAGTAACCAATCACCCCTACCCAACTTGTTCCTGCCAGTGAATGTGCTAATCAAATTTTAGAGTTTTTTTTATGATTTTCCCGTGGTGTGTGATGATTTGTTAAGAGATTCTATGATGTATGTCAAGTCCATGTCTTCTCCAAAGAGTGTATAAAACTGCTGCAAACCCTGGGTTCTGGGCCTCTCAGTGTCACTAGTTGCTGTGTGTGCACGTGGAGAACCGAGCTAGTTCGCAATAAACACCTCTTTGCTGTTTACATGGATCTTCGTCTCTGGTGGTCTTTTGGGGGTCCCAAATTCGAGAATAACACCCTGTGCTCACCCCCAATTTACTTCCTGTGCTTCTCCATTTTCTCCAGGGTCTTATTGGAATCTGCTGGACTCTGGTCTCTGGGGTTCAGATAGGATTTGTCTATGACAATCAGGGCTTCTTTGATGTAGTTCTGCACCCAGACACAGGGCTGCAGATGGGCTGGCTGCCAAATCCTTGAGTAATCAGGCTAAAATGATACAAGCAGTTCTGTTTGTAGGTTTCTAAGACAAAGGAGGGCCTGTTGTTGTAGTTGAGTGTTCAGCCTTGATTGAGGAGGTCCATGAATTCTTTACACACTTGCTGAGCTGCCTGCAGTGTTATTCCTTGTTGCCATCTTGGTTTATGTTAGGGTCTGTAAACAAGTCAGGATGGCGCCTGGAAATTTGACAGAGGGAATGGTTTGTGAAGTAACGCCAGTGAGCCATTAAGTGTGGAGATTCCTTATTGGTTGACTGCTGTATCTAGTTTATGTTAATTAAGATAAGCTGTGTGTAATGTATATATACCCCTCCGGTCCTACAATAAGCGGCTCCCACTCCAACTGTATCAATCTACACAAGTTGCTGGTCACCCCCTGGGTTATTTTGCTGCAGCTGGACTGCAGCAGCTTTACCCTCCTAGGTGAGGCCTGGTTAAATATTTGGCCACTGGCTTACTAGGAAACTCCACTTCACAGCCATATGCAAAGTCCCAAGCCAAGTGAACAGCTTTTCCTTTCACCAAGGATGTCAGGAGGGTCACAGAGCAGCTTTCCGTCTCCCAGCTGGAAGATTAAGCACAGTCTTGTCCAACTTTTCCCACAACAATTAGCCATTTTTGGACTTTGCTTTTCTGAGAACACCTCCCAGCAGCGAGGCATTTAAGCATTTAGAAGGTGACAATCACCTGTGCACTTCAGCCACAGTCACTTATATTTGGACAGCGAGCTGAAGAGAGACAATCTTCCCAGAACCAAGTAGAAGACTTCGTGGGATTTAACAGGGCTACCACCAGCTCTTTCTGATAGGGGAGACCCAGAGGATTCTTAACCATGGAAAATGGGACCTTTGTGGATTACAGTCTGATCAGGCACAAGCAGATGTGGGTTGACATTCTGCACCTCTTCCATCTGGTGAGCAATGTCACGGGAGCCCCAGGTTCTTTGTCCTGCAGTGTCCAGGGTGTGCATGTGGGGCAACAGCAGGTCTGAGCAGCTGTAGGCATCGCCGAGGGCACCCAGAGCACCTCCCTGTATCCCAGAGAGTTGGGGAAGCAGGCTGGCCAGGTGCCCAAGGTGCAAAGATAGGGCGGCCCCCTCCTGGCTCCGGTGGCCAGGCCAGGACTGCTGTTGGCTGCTGTTGGCCGCAAGCTGGTGCAGCGGGATAATGGCCGCAGCATAGGCTTCCCTCAGATGTGAGTAGGGATCCGCAGACTGAGTATAAACCAACTGCTTGTAGGGTGGTGGAAAGTAGGGTGGTTGCTGGTATTCAGGACTCCAGTGTGGGACAGCAGCCTGGCAGAGCTATAAAGATGCTGCCCTGTGGTTAGTTGGGAGATGCGTGGGTGGGGGGCGTGGATGAGTCCTCAAAGCCCTGCAGAAAGGTCTGGGCACTGGATTCCCAGGGCGTTCAGAAGCACCAAGTCAGGACATCTGGCCCAAGCCAGATAAGTCCTAGCCTGTGCTCCAGAGGTATGTGAGCTTGCAGCAAACACTGTGCCGAACGTGCTCGTTAATCAGCCAGAAATGTTTGAGTCATAATTTAATTTTAAATAATGACTATATTTTAACACAGATTTGTAAAACTCATGAAAAGTTAATGGTTGGCTCTTGCTAGCTGCTGAAAATTGGTACTAGCACATGACTCAATGGGGACATATTAGAAGGATTTTCTTTAATATCAGGAAGACAAGTCACTGATATCACTGCTTCTGTTATCATTGTACCAAAAGTCCTATCAGTAACTAGAAGAAAATTTAAAAATGAAGACCATATGAACTGGAAAATAGAAAAAGCAACTTTTAGAACTTCCAGATGATGTGACTGCATAGTTAGAAAATTTAAAAAAAATGGTCGCTTAGCTATTAGCTCAATATTCAAAAACTAATGCTATATCAGAACACTATCTATACTTACAAAACAAGAGAGAATATCAAATGGTAACAAAATATACTGGCTTCTAAGAATGTATCCTACAAAATGATGCAAGTGTTTATGGGGATCATTATAAACACTGTGTTGGGAAATGGGGGTGGGGGTGCTCCCTAAATGCTGTCTGCAAGAACCACAAGCAAGAAGACTCCATATTTTTAAGGTATCATTTTCCCTTACTTGAGCTAAAGGTTCACTAGAAGCCCAATTGAAAGCCCAGGACGTTGTTCAAGAGACTTGAAGGAGTGCCCCACATGGCTCAAGGTTCTTAATCCAGGGGAATGAAGAGAAGAGGCTATGCAAACATGAGTAAAAGACAATTATATCTTTGTTTTCACTAACCTCTAACTAAACTCAACATTTACTTCAATGACGGAAGTAGATAGCCCACATAGGTTCAGCATGCTCTGTGCATTTGTTATCAATATAAATTACAGATTTTCTTTTTGGTAATCACTGTATGGTTGGAAATGTTTGTGTCTCTCATCTCTTCAAAGTAACAGTAGTTATTAGATCCAAAAAAAAAAAAAAAAGAAGCCCTTAAGTGGTTGGGATGTTACTGGAATATTATATAACTGGGGTATTATGACATTTCAATGAATTCTCTACGGGCTTTGCTACCTGGAGTGTTACCATGGCAATTTCTCCAATGCCACAAATTTAGCAGTCCAGACAGAGTCATTTGTATTGTATGCAAAGGGGTTTCCCCATTGGTGGGGGGCAAGTGAGGATTAACCAATGAACTGCTTAATATGATGGCCTGCTCCCTTTCCCAGTTGCAAATGTTCTTGCATCTACTAGCATTACTCCGAGAAGCGGGTTGGGGTGGAGATGAGTCCCAGCAGGCCTTCCTTTATGAGTGTCCACTGAAAATCATGGCCCATGGCTCCCAGTGTAGTCACCTCTGCTCACATTTTTTCTCACCACTATGGTGTCTCTATCCACCCACTCTCCAAACACAAACCTTAGCTTGCTGAGGACCAAGCACAGATTTGAGAAGCAGAACATTAAGGGAGCATGCACCAGTTGGCTAATCTTGGGATGTTCCACTGCCTCAGCCTTCTCATCTATAGAGTGGAGATCACAGAACCAACAGTGTTGCTGCTAGGATAAAAATCATTTGTGTTATTTTCTTTATGGTGAAACAAGTTATCCCATATTAAGACCCTACAAATAATCCTGTTAGGATAGTTTCCTCAGGTAATGAGTACTTATAATTTTTGTAACCTCCACATCCAATTTGAAATAGAAGAGTAGGAGGGAAGTATTCACAGTGCCAAAAAACACATTCATTCATACCCAAAAGCTTATTATTAAGAAAAAAAATGGGCACAGTAGTGCATGCCAGCAGCTCAACAGGCTGAGGCAGGAGGATTATGAGTTCAAAGTCAGCTTTAGCAACTGAGCAAGATCTTAAGCATCTTATCAAGATCCTGTCTCTCAATAAAAAAAAAAAAATTAAAAGGCTGGGGATGTTGTTCACTTAACCACAGTGCCCCTGGGTTCAATTCATGGTATTACTACTACTACTACTACTACTACTACTACTACTACTACTACTACTACTATTACTACTACTACTACTACTACTAATAATAATAATAATAATTTTTTAATATCCTTATATATTTATTTATTTTTTATGTGGTGCTGAGATTGAGCCCATGGCCTCACATGTGCAAGGTGAGCACTCTACCACTGAGCCACAACCTCAGCCCCAATAATAATATTATTAAAAAGAAAAAAGAAATAACAACTTTTACAGTATAATTTTTCCTTGGGAAGAACAATTTGTTACTTTTTTTAAAAAATGATCATTTTCTTTATAAACCTTACTGGAAGGCCTTAAAATTAGCTATTCCAGTTGATTCCTGAGGTCACTGTGAAATCCTATGATCAAAATAAGGTGCCCTGCTGCCTCTGACCCACTTGGGCAGCTGAACTTAAGGTTGCTAATGTGAATTTCCAGGGACACCAAATAAAACACAGACACAAACTCTACATTTAAACAAGCTTCAGGATGGCTCCACTTCTCTCAGCCTCAAGCTACCCAAATGGGAGAGCAAGGGAAAGTCAGGAGAGGCTGGCCAGAGAGAGGGAGCATGTTCAGAAGTGGGCTTTTATTGGGGGGACCATCATTCTTAGAAAGTACCATCCAAAAAAAGGTCAAGAAGGGCAGGGTTACAAAGCACAGGTGAGTGTAATTCTACTCAAGGGGCTGCAGGGTGACATGCCTATGTCTGAAGACACATCCTCAACTTCTGGAACCAGAGCAATATCCAGGTCACTACTAGATGTAGTGATAGTCAAAGCCTCTTTGCTCAGGAATGGAAAACACAAATCATTCAGAGTAACCTCCCACAGTGCCCACCTCCTGTGAGTCCCTGAGACAGGAGCATCTCTCTCCCTATGCACTTCCTGCCCTTCTTCATCTTCCAGCTAATTGACCCACACACAAGGTGAAGTCTCAAATACCCTCAGAAATCTTCACTCCTTGCTGTTTATAATACGAATTGTTGTTTCTTTTATACTATGATGCCTGAAGCAAAAGTTGGTAGGATCAGATGTCATTTTGATTCTCTGACATCATTATAAATTATGCATATTCATTAACTGAATATTATTCTTTAAAATTATCTGATAAATAATATGTCTATAAGAAACAGATAAATGCTTCAAAGCTACAAAATTTATTCAAAGAAAATTTTAATAGGTGAGATGTTAAACGATTGTGAAGAACTATAACATTTTTTCTCTGGAAACAAGCTGAGGACAAATAATAAGCTTATAAGTATGAACATAAGAGAAAAGAAAATACTGTAGTAAGGACAAAGCAAATTTATTTCTCTGCATAATAGCCACTCATATACATGAGAATGATTCTGCAAAATTATCTCAACTTTTGAATGCATTTATTCCCTCATAGGTATGAACATACTCAAAGTTGTATTTCTAAAAGAAACTGAAAAATTGAGCTGGGGGCATAAGTCAGTGGTAGAGTGCTTATCCAGCATGAGCAAGATGATGGGTTCCATCTCTAGCACCAAAAAAGAAAAAATTTTAGTTGTGATGAGTTTTATAGAAAAACTAAAGACATCACAAATGTACACAATTGACACTGATTCGGATCAGATTGCTAGGGATAGCATCCTAGGCAGTCTGATGCAACAAATTCATATTTATGAAACACTTAAACAATATAAAAAAGTCACTTTAATCCATAGCCTGTTGTTTGTCATGCCATAATAACAACCTTAGACTGAAATAATAAAATAATACTTCAGCTTCCAATTTTAAAACTTAAGACACACTCATTCTTATGGTTTGGATATGAGCTACTCCCAAAAAGCTCATATACAATGAAGAAATGTTCACAGGTGAAATGATTAATTATGAGAGTCATAACCTAATTGGTAGATTAATCTATTTGAAAGACTAATGATTTAAATAGATTACTAGGTGGTAACTATCAGCAGGGGGGAACCACAGAAATAAGCAAGTCACTGGAGCAAGCCCTTGGGAATTATATTTTTTTCTGGCTCCTCGATGTCTGTCTGCAACCCCTCTAATGTGAGGTAAACAACTTTTCTCTGCCATACCCTTCTGCCATAGCAATGTCCTGCCTCACCTCAAGCCTATAGCAATGAATGAATGAGGCTGACTCTGGACCTCTGAAACTTTGAGCCCAAAATAAACTTTTCCCCTTCTAAATTGTTCTTGTCAGGTCTTTTAGTCAGAGCAACACAAAGTTGACTAGTATACACACATAAATAAATAAATAAATAAATAAATAAATAAATATATATATATATATTTTTTTTTTCCCCAAGTGAATTTAGAAATCTGGAACCTCCTACAGTTGGGCAAAATATAACTGATTCACTCCTTCCCAACTAAATGAACAATATGACAGTTTTCTAGGCCCTTTACCTCTTTCTAAAACTACTTAATCTATATTTCCCCTCAAATGAAAAACATCTTCACACTTCTTTAACTACAGCCCCTCAGTAATACATTTGCTCTTACTTTCTTCATCACTACCCAATTCTATGCAAACACAATTGTATATAAGTGATGGCTTTTGGGTATGAACTATCTTCTGAGCTAGATTAAATATTCTTCCAAGAGAATACGTATTTCATTCCTCAACACATCATAAGGAAACCTATACCCTGGACTGAAAAGTGAATGTATATAAACTCCGCTGGATGTGGACTTTGACTCTACTTGGTCCTTACACATTAACTGCTGGAATGTCAGGAGGTGCCAATGCTTAAGACCCACAGACACACAGTGACTCCCCTCTGTCTTGGGACTTGGGCCAATGTCTGGATTAAAAGAACCTATAAATATCTGGGATCATTTCTCTGTTGATAAGAGTTAAGTCTGGAACTTTTCTTTGGATCCAGGATCCCCTGTTCCTAGTGCCTAGTAACACATCAAGGCCTCTAAGAATTTGTGAACATCAGGGTCCACCTACTCACCTTCCCCAAATTTGTACTCACTCTTTCCAGGTTGTACTCACCCCACATAACTGGCCCTTATTCCATCATCATGAAGATTCCCATAATGTCTTTGCTAGTTTGTACCTAGTTATGATCTTTGCCAAGTGTACTGGAGTACTAGACCATGTCTAACCCCCAAATATACAAAGTAGAGAGAATGCAGATACCCCTTAAAACTCCCAGTGAATTCCGAGCTCAGTAACTTTGCATGTAGAATCCTTGAATGCCTAATTCCCCAACCTCACCTCATCCCCATCTACCTGTTTCCTCATTTGCCTCTAAACATGTCATCAATGGTCCCAATTTTTCCCTGTCAGCAACCACCCTACCTGGGTGTATATCTGGAACCATTTTGCATCCCATGAGCTTCAACAGATCTCTCATACTGCTTAACTCCCTGACCCTCAAAGCCCAGGACAAAAAATATGAAAAAAGGGAAGAAGAACAGGGGTGATTTGATATATTTTCTGCTTTTTGGTAAAAAGAACATAGATATATTTTTGATGAAACAAAGAAAAGGCACACTGCCTAATTTATTTATTTTACACATAAAAAGGGATTATGTCTTTCCAGTAGCAGTATCCTGATTTAAGCTCTTTTTTTTCACTTCAGCACACTGTTTTTTCCTATTGTAAAAATATATTCATAAATTATTTCATAGGTTTGCTTTATGCCAATTACATTAACTCACAGATGTGTCATGAATCACTATGTTGCCTGTGAAATTATTTCTTACTGTTTGAAAATTCACTTGTAAATTTAAATCTAGTTGTAACATTTTTGAGAACAATTTTCATTCAGTTTAGGGTTGCAATACAGTCAATAAGTACCCATCAATTTAAACTATTATTAAGCTGCTTTGGTATAAATGAAAACAATAATAATAGTGTTTTTAGATCACAGTATTTGTGAAAAGCCTTACATAATTATTATAAAAAGATTGAATTATAAAATTAGTGTTTTCCAAATACTGAAATTCTAATAGCAGAGGACATTTAGTTGGACAAGTACTTGCTACTAAAAAGAGTTTCCAGTGCAATATTTGGTTTTAAACTTCCAGAAAATCTGGGAGAACACACGAAAACCTGCTTTTAAAAAGGGCTTCATCTTTATGTACAAATCTATTAATTCAGTTAAAAATGAAGACTCTGTTTTAAACAACTTTACAGGAAAAAATAAACATAAAAACTTTACTTGAACCAGCTGACATGGTTATGGAGTTGTTTTTCGAGCTGTGTGGTAAGAGCCTATTGGGTTGAAGAAAAAAAAAGAATCAAGCCTATTGCTTCATGGTTTTAAAATTGTACAAAATCTACAGAACCTTTATGAAATGGAAACTCTGTTTGAAAACATATTCCTAGTTCTTACTTACTATTCTGCTTGGTGCCCTAAAACGAAAATGATTTAGATCTGCCAGAAAGCCATTTTTTTTTTTTTGGTAGCAGGAATTAAACCTAGAGGTGCTCAACCACTGAGCCATATCCCTAGCACCTTTTATTTATTATTTTGAGACAGGGTGTACTTTACTAAGTTGATTAGGGCCTCACTAAGTGCTGAGGCTGGCCTTGGAACTTGTGATACTGCTTCAGGGGACAGTTGGGACAAGGCACTGAAAATAGCAGGAAATAGTTTTATTTGGCTACAACAGGTTCAGAGGGCACAGTTTTCCTGTAATCAATTAATTAATCAATTAATCCCCTGAATTCAGGCAATTTCAGAACTTTTTACCCAAAGTGTAAGGTAAGAGGCTCAGAAGTTCATGGTCTGCAGAAGTTCACACAAAAGCAACTTTTTCTTTCACTGTTCTAAGCAAGTTAATCTTTCAAGGACAACACCTGAGAAGGGGAGAGCTTCTTCTTCCCTTTCTTCCCTCCCCCTTCCAGCTGTTACCACGGAGCCAAATTAGTAACCCCTTCTCTTATGTTTGAAATGTAAAGATCTCTGTGAAGTTGCAGCTCAAGGTCAGGGGACTAGTTAAAACAATGTGTTTTTCTTATCACACTCTGCATTTGCAAGCACACTTCTATAAACTATTATATATGTTTTTATTTATATTAGATAATCCATAAATGTTTGCAAAAAACTAGTAAATGGGTATACAGAACTTGGAGCACTGACCTTTTCCAGGCAGTGGCCAAGAAAGACAGAGCAACAGGAAATAGGAAGTTTAATTTCATTGAACTTTTTTGTAGAGCTGATAATCCTAAAATCAATTATAGTGAAGATTTTTGGAGAAGCTTAATTAGTACTTTCTATGGAGGAAAGGGTGCCACCACAATACTCCTTCCTCAGCCCCCCAAGTTGCTAGGATCACAGGAGAACACCACCACACTCAGCTTTTAGAAAGCCAACTTTTAATAATCATCCTAGTTATTATTCTCACCTGGCCATGAGAAAGAAATGAATTTAGCAAAAGAAACAGATTCTAAATAATCAGAGTGGTTCTAATATTATAACCAATGTTTCTTATATAGGCATATATATCTTACAGGATCAGCACGTTTTTATAAAACTAGTATTTATGTTCACTTTCTCAGCTTTCATCATACTGCCTGGCACACAGTAGGCATTTGATAAATATTTACTAAATTAAACTGACCACAAGTTGGAGAACTCTTGTACAACTTTCTAAAATCTATCTAAGTTATACTTCAACTCTGACATATATTTAACTCAAAGCACTTAAGAACCAATTTATCAGCCCAACTTTGGACTTATGCCTGTATTTCCAGTGGCTCAAGAAGCTGAGGTAGAATATCTACAGTTCCAAAGCCAGCCTCAGCAACTTAATGAGGTCCTCAGCTATTTAGCTACACCTTGTCTCAAAATTAAAAATGAAAAGGGTGGGGGATGTTGCTCAGTGGTTAAGCCCCACTAGGTTCAATCTCTGGTAACAAAAAGGAAAAAAAATTCATAATAAGAACTAGAGTGTCTAAATTTTCCAGGTGGATGTGGGGTAAGTAAGTGACAGAAGAAGACAGGAGAACAGATAGACTTGAGAAAAGGCTTCTTATTATCAAGAGACACTGCTCCATGAAGCACTCATTTCCAAAGACACTGCTGACCCTGCTTAAACAAGCATATCAGCAAAATTCAACAACCCAACATACTCAGGGATAATTTTCAGAAAAAAATCCAAATATTGAACATTTAGGGTAGTTTTGCATTATGAGAAAGTAACATCTCAGATTTGTCAAGATTGCATAATTCTACAGAGTAAAATCCATGAAAACAGGCACAGCTGTGGTTTTGCAGATACATATAATCAAGGAATCCTTTTCCACAAACCAAATCATGCTGCTCCCCAAACTCAGAGTCAGAATTCAAAAGAATGTCTGGCTAGGGTGGGAGGGCTTTCAGGCTGTGCTTACTCAGTCTCTCCCAAGGCCCTCTGGCTTGTTTCACACTTTCATTGATCTGGAAACACTGCAGGTAAAGCAATAGTCCTCAAACTTGGAAATAAATATAAATTTCCAGGGATATTTTTAAAAACAAACAATTCCTCATTACCTTATTGAAAATTCTGACTTTGTAACCTACTCTGAGCTCAACCAATCCATAGCACTCAGGATACAGTGGATGATATTTGTACATTTAAGGCAGTCATTTATGAAATCCAAACAAGGAAATACAGATATTCAGGTCAGCAGCCTTCACATCTCTACAGTAATGGACTCCTGGACTATGCAGGGAGCAGTTTGCTGTGAATCCCAGGGTTTGTCCTTCAGTGTGTTTGCACAGGGGTAGTCCTGGTGTCTACAGTGTGCTCTGTGGTTGAGGTGAAAAACCAGCCTCTATCTTAGAGCAAAGCCTGTCTAAGGAAGGGACATGAAATTTGTCCTTGAAAAGACCCACAGAGCCCTCCTAGGAACATTCCCACACTGCTAAGTGGTTTATCTACAAATAACAGGAGAGATCTGCTGTGCCAGGTGTCCCTGACTCAGTCAGGCTAGGTGGAGACCCATAGTAACCCCCTAGCAGCCACCAATCAGCATGAGACAGGGAAATACCTGGGATGCCAGATGACCCTCTCAGTAGTTTATTGTGGTTGATAACTGTTTGGAAACCATGTAGTTCAGCGTGAACACCCCTCTTGGCTTAAACCAATCAGTTCAAATGAATCCCCCTCTTGTAGTAACCAATCACCCCTACCCAACTTGTTTCTGCCAGTGAATGTGCTAATCATGTTTTAGAGTTGTTATTTGATTTTCCCGCAGTGTGTGATGATTTGCTAAGAGATGCTATGATGTATGTGGGGGTCCCTGCCTTCTCCAAAGAATGTATAAAACTGCTGCAAACCCTGGGATTGGGGTCTCTCAGCCTCACCAGTTGCTGTGTGTGCATGCAGAGGACTGAGATAGGTTGCAATAAACACCTCTTTGCTGCTTACATCAATCTTGGTCTCTGATGGTCTTTTGGGGGTCCCGAATTTGAACATAACAGATGGTGGAACCACCACTGGAGAGTGGGGCAGTGTAAAGACACAATGCAAAACCCTAAAGCCCAATCAAGCTAGAGCTTGTGATATCACAAATGAAAGGCTTGGCTGTTGGACTCTCATTAGTATTGATCTTGACTTAAATATTTAGTTTTATAAGATTTTATCTATTGCTTGCTATCTAGAAAACTGCCCTGCTACAAAACTCTTAAATATTATATTTAATAACTCTTAAATATCATCTATTATTTTACACCAAAACATTTTGTGATTTTTGTAGAATTCTATGAAATGCTCAAATTTGTTATATGAATTATTAAAATGACTATAAATCAACCAAGTATATAATTTTAATTTTTTGTCCATATATTTGTTTACATTAATTTTTCTTGAGTAAATAACTTATTTAATAAGCTTTATACAAAATTTTTACACTGTGAGTACCTCAATATTTTCCATGGAAAATTGAAGACAAAATTATGAATTAGCTCTCTGTATATTGTTGTGGAATAATTGAAAATTGCTGCACAATTTATTTAAACCCAAGAAATAATGTGAAAAAGTTCAGATGGTCAGTTGTATTTACAGAAATGTTTCTTCTGAAAAGATCACAGATTTTTAAAACTTACAAAAATCTAACAAATATGCTGTCACATTAGATCCATAAGTATAATAATATGTTGGGTTTTCAGGATAAGACTTAGGCTGCAAGAGAATTTTTTTTCACTTTCTTAGAAAAAAATCTGATAATTTGAACATTTGCAGTTGAGATGAATTTAGAGAAACATTATTTAGTGACCCTGCAGGAGAGTAAAATATCCCAGCCCAGAAACATTTCTTTGGCATATTTCAGATTGGATAATTCAGAGAAACTTTAGGCTCTGTGAACACAGGAATGGCTCTGAAACGTGGTTCTTTTCAAAAAGAAAAGTATCTATCTACATTAGTAAATAGCAGCTGTGTGTTGGGGTGGGAGATCCATTTTATATCCCCCAAGTCTTTTTTGCCTAGCAGGGCTCTAAATACAGCAAATAAAGATTGGGATTCTAACACCTGACCCAGATAGATAGCCACAGGTAGTTGTGGCCTTGAAGACACTTTCTGCATCAAAAGACACCCTTGCTGGCTGTGCATATCCAATCCTCCTGTGATCTCTCCCAACCCCCACACCTGCTGGGTTTTTCCTTTTTCCACCTTAATAAATTTGTATAGCTCTTCTCCAATTTAATCTCCATCAGGATGTACCAGTGAACCTTGAGAAGGCCCAACACAAATGTCCCTTTGTCTGATCATCACCATGTGTGGATAGTGACTTTTCTTTTATAAATCCAAATCTAAATCTACACCCTATAAGCGTTAGTAAAGCAAGAAAACTTAAAATATAAGAATTAAATAAATATTTAAATTGCTCACAGAAAAGAAGAGTTTACTCTATAATTTATCAGCAATAGTGATTGTAGAAACTTCTTAAATACACTGGTAAGACTGTAGAAGCATAAAATATACCCCATGGATCCATCCAGGGATCACCTAGCCACCATAGGTGAGCCTCCTTGGCTACAGCAGGCCCCATAGAAAGTGGATTATGGGCCAACAGTAGTGGTGCAGAGCTGTAATCCCAGCAGTTCTGAGAGGCTGGGCCTCAACAACTCCGCCTCAAAACTAAAACATAAAGATAAAAAATGGCTGGGGATGTCCCTCAGTGGTTAAGCTGTTATGCTCGAATTTGGGACCTTCAGAAGATCACCAAAAACCAAGATGCATGTAAGCAGAAAAGAGGTGTTTATTGAGAGCTAGCTTGGTCCTCTGCACACACAGCAACTAGTGACACTGAGAGGCCCAGAACCCAGGGTTTGCAACAGTTTTATACACTCTTTGGAGAAGACATGGACTTGACATACATCATAGAATCTCTTAGCAAATCATCACACACCATGGGAAAATCATAAAAAAAAAAACTCTAAAATTTGACTAGCACATTCACTGGCAGGAACAAGTTGGGTAGGGGTGATTGGTTACTATAGGAGGGGGATTCATTTGAACTGATTGGTTTAAGCCAAGAGGGGTGTTCACGCAGAACTACATGGTTTCCCACCATGTTATCAACCACCATAAACTACTGGGAGGGTCATCTCGCATTCCAAGTATTTCCCTGTCTCATGCTGATTGGTGGCTGCTAGGGGTTTGCTAAGGGTACCCACCTAGCCACACTGAGTCAGGGACACCTGGCCCAGCAGATCTCTCCTGTTATTTGTAGATAAACCACTTAGCAGTGTAGGAATGTGCCTAGGAGTGCTCTGTGGGTCTTTCCAAGGAGAA
Source organism: Ictidomys tridecemlineatus (assembly GCF_052094955.1). Taxonomy (NCBI): domain Eukaryota; kingdom Metazoa; phylum Chordata; class Mammalia; order Rodentia; family Sciuridae; genus Ictidomys; species Ictidomys tridecemlineatus. The sequence continues at coordinate 88,937 of NW_027521806.1, read as the reverse complement.
GGGTCACACCCCCTTCCTTGGACAGTCTTTTTTTTTAATTTTTTATTTTTTTTATTGGTTGTTCACAACATTACAAAGCTCTTGACATATCATATTTCATACATTAGATTGAAATGGGATATGAGCTCCCAATTTTACCCCAAATGCAGATTGCAGAATCACGTCGGTTACACATCCACAATTTTACATAATGCCCAATTAGTAATTGTTGTATTCTGCTACCTTTCCTATCCCCTACTATCCCCCTCCCCTCCCCTCCCATCTTCTCTCTCTACCCCATCTACTGTAATTCATTACTCTCCTTGTTTATTTTCCCATTCCCCTCACAACCTCTTATATGTAATTTTGTATAGCAATGAGGGTCTCCCTTCATTTCCATGCAATTTCCCTTTACTCTTCCTTTCCCTCCCATCTCATGACTCTGTTTAATGTTAGTCTTTTCTTCCTGATCCTCCTCCTTGCCCTGTTCATAGTTGCTCTCATTATATCAAAGAAGACATTTGGTATTTGTTTTTTAGGGATTGACGAGCTTCACTAAGCATAATCTGCTCTAGTGCCATCCATTTCCCTGCAGATTCTATGATTTTGTCATTTTTATTGCTGCATAGTACTCCATTGTGTATAGATGCCACATTTTTTTATCCATTCATCTATTGAAGGGCATCTGGGTTGGTTCCACAGTCTAGCTATTGTGAATTGTGCTGCTATGAACATCGATATGGCAGCATCCCTGTAGCATGCTCTTTTAAGGTCTTCAGGGAATAGTCCGAGAAGGGCAATAGCAGGGTCAAATGGTGGTTCCATTCCCAGCTTTCCCAGAAATCTCCAAACTGCTTTCCAAATTGGCCGCACCAATTTGCAGTCCCACCAGCAATGTACAAGAATACACTTTTCTCCACATCCTCACCAGCACTTGTTGTTGTTTGACTTCATAGTGGCTGCCAATCTTACTGGAGTGAGATGGTATCTTAGGGTGGTTTTGATTTGCATCTCTCTGACTGCTAGAGATGGTGAGCATTTTTTCATGTACTTGTTGATTGATTGTATGTCCTTCTCTGAGAAGTGTCTGTTCAGATCCTTGGCCCATTTGTTGATTGGGTTACTTGTTATCTTATTGTCTGATTTTTTGAGTTCTTTGTATACTCTGGATATTAGGGCTCTATCTGAAGTGTGAGAAGTAAAAATTTGTTCCCAGGATGTAGGCTCCCTATTTACCTCTCTTATTGTTTCTCTTGCTGAGAAAAACTTTTTAGTTTAAGTAAGTCCCATTTGTTGATTCTTGTTATTAATTCTTGTGTTATGGGTGTCCTATTAAGGAATTTGGAACCCGACCCCACAATATGTAGATCAGAGCCAACTTTTTCTTCTATCAGACACAGAGTCTCTGATTTGATATCAAGCTCCTTGATCCATTTAGAGTTAACTTTTGTGCATGGTGAGAGGAAGGGATTCAGTTTCATTTTTTTGCATATGGATTTCCAGTTTTCCCAACACCATTTGTTGAAGATGCTATCCTTCCTCCATTGCATGCTTTTAGCCCCTTTATCAAATATAAGATAGTTGTAACTTTGTGGATTAGTCTCTGTGTCCTCTATTCTATACCATTGGTCCACTCGCCTGTTTTGGTACCAGTACCATGCTGTTTTTGTCACTATTGCTCTGTAATATAGTTTGAAATCTGGTATCGCTATACTGCCTGATTCACACTTCTTGCTTAAAATTGCTTTTGCTCTTCTGGGTCTTTTATTTTTCCATATGAATTTCATGATTGCTTTATCTATTTCTACAAGAAATGCCATTGGGATTTTGATTGGCATTGCATTAAACCTATAGAGAACTTTTGGTAATATCGCCATTTTGATAATGTTAGTTCTGCCTATCCATGAACAGGGTATATTTTTCCATCTTCTAAGATCTTCTTCTACTTCTCTTTTTAGGGTTCTGTAGTTTTCATTGTATAAATCTTTCACCTCTTTTGTTAGGTTGATTCCCAAATATTTTATTTTTTTGGAGGATATTGTGAATGGGGTGTTTTTCCTCATTTCCATTTCAGAAGTTTTGTCGCTGATATACAGAAATGCCTTTGATTTATGCGTGTTGATTTTATATCCTGCCACTTTGCTGAATTCATTTATTAGTTCTAGTAGTTTCTTTGTAGACCCTTTTGGGTTTTCTAAGTATAGAATCATGTCATCTGCAAATAGTGATAATTTAAGTTCTTCTTTTCCTATTTTTATGCCTTTAATTTCTTTCGTCTGTCTAATTGCTCTGGCCAGTGTTTCGAGAACTATATTGAATAGAAGTGGTGATAGAGGGCATCCCTGTCTAGTTCCAGATTTTAGAGGGAATGCCTTCAACTTTTGTCCATTCAGAATGATGCTAGCCTGAGGCTTAGCATAGATAGCTTTTACAATGTCAAGGTACGTTCCTGTTATCCCTAGTTTTTCAAGTGTTTTGAACATAAAGGGATGCTGTACTTTGTCAAATGCTTTCTCTGCGTCTATTGAGATGATCATATGGTTCTTATCTTTAAGTCTATTGATGTGGTGAATAACATTTATTGATTTCCGTATATTGATCCAGCCTTGCATAACAGGGATGAATCCTACTTGATCATGGTGCACAATTTTTTTGATGTGTTTTTGTATTTGATTTGCCAGAATTTTATTGAGGATTTTTGCATCTAGGTTCATTAGAGATATTGGTCTGTAGTTTTCTTTCTTTGAGGTGTCTTTGTCTGGTTTCGGAATCAGGGTGATGTTGGCCTCATAGAATGAATTAGGAAGAGCTCCCTCTTTTTCTATTTCCTGAAATAACTTGAAAAGTTTTGGTATTAATTCTTCTTTAAAGGTTTTGTAAAACTCCACTGTATACCCATCCGGTCCTGGGCTTTTCTTGGTTGGTAGTCTTTTGATGGCTCTTGGACAGTCTTTGCTCTGAGATGGAGGCTGGTTTTTCAAAGCACCCCTGAGTTTAATCTTTAAACTCAAAGCCTTGTGATGAATTTCTTCATACTTTCACTCTCTGGTCAGTTTTTCTCTTAGAGTCGTCACTTCCCAAGCAAGCTTTTTTCCCAAGAGCTCGAATTTTAAAAAGGTACATCTCACTCCCTTGACAGCTGAATTTTTGAATATGGATTCTTTGCTTTCCTTAATAAATCTCTGCTTCTCTCTTTCTCTGACATTTTTTGAAATTCTTTTCTGCAAAGTTTGTCAAGGACCCAGTCATCCTGAGTTAAGGTCCCCCTTTCAGGATCTCCTCAGATTCCCTTCAGTGACATTATGTTTTTTTAAGTTGGGTTTTCATTACCGTGGTGCAGGGGATCAAACCCAATGCTTTATGCATGCCAGGTAAGTGATCTACCACTGAGCTACATCCCTAGCTCAAGGGGTTTTAATAAATTACAAAATTATGTTCCCTTACTATGTACTGTTTCTGCATTTCTTTTTGCCTCTGGTATCATTGCTCTGCTAAAGGCAAACTAGTTCTCATTTCTTCACAGCAAATAGGTTTATATCACTGTCTTTGGTGGTTTAAAATATGACTTTGATGTTTCTCCGTGTGTTTTTGTAATTATTGTTTTTTTTTAATTTTTCTTTTATCTATTTCAGCATAACAAGGGTTTTATAATAAAAACACATTATCTTTACCAGTTTCAGGAAGTTTTTATAAGATTCTAATCTTACTGATATTCTAAAATGTATGGAAAGGACTTTGTGGACAAGGATAGATATGCATATTACTTAGGTAATTGGGGATGCATAATATTTATCAATTGTTACATATAAACCATAAAAATAAAACTGGGAAATAGTTTGTTAAAATCTCTTGTATTCTTATTCTTTCTTTTAATTATTTCCCATATGCCCATTGTAACCAGTTCTTTTCTTTTCTTTTTTTGTACTGAGAATTAAATCCAGAGGTGCTTAACCACTTAGCTACATCTCCAGTCTGTATGTATTTTATTTAGAGAAGGGTCTCATTGAGGTGCTTAGGTCCTCACTAAGTTGCTGAGTCTGGCTTTGAACTCTTGATCCTCCTGCCTCAGCCTCCTGAGTAGCTGGGATTACAGGCGTGCACCACCTCACCCAGTTTAACCAGTTATTTTCCTTCTGCTATCTTCCTTCTTCTTTGAATACACTAAAATCTCCCCTACCCTCCCCCCCTCATATATATATAATTTATATATTTAACTTCTATTCAGTGATCCCCCTTGAAATTTTATGCTGATTCTGCCTAACAATTAAAGCATAAAAATAAACAAATTTCAACCCCCTTCACCAATAATGTAAGAACCATGACTGCTTTAATTCAGACTGCCTTTCTACATGTATTTCCAGTTGTTCACTTAGATTTGTCTTGAATTCTTTCCTTTAATTCCACCAATTGCACACAGATATTGTACATATACCTTTTGTATTGTTTAGACTTTGCAATTAGATTTTCATGAACAGTTGTTTGTGTAACAGATGCTGAATTCTAACTACTCACACCTGCCCCTATAATTGCTTCCTTTCCTGTCCCAACCCCATCCATTAGCACCTCCTTAGCAATTGGTTGGTGGTCTTGCATCCTCTGAAGTCTTAAAGATTTTACTTTTCTGCAAAAGACTATGTCCCGACCACTATTGAAAGCTAAGTCTATAATCCTTGGTGTTTATTCCCTCTTAGAACTCTGAGAGCTCATGGGTCTCAATGTAGTTCCTACCCCTGGCTTCTTTCTACAGCTTCTCTCTACTTCTGTTGTTAGACAATTCCCATATGATAGTGTTGATGGTGTGCACTGTTTTTTTTTTTTTTATTTTTACAAATTTCAAAGTCTTCCTGACTCACAAAGTTGGTGACCTGCTTGAATTGGAGAATTCCTGTAGATCATCTCTTAAGTCTTTCCTGTTCTTGCAGAACCCAGATCAGATGCATGGATCTTGTCGCTCCCCATTCTGCCCCTTAACCTTTCTTTCATATTTTCTTTCTCTTTCTTTTTCTGTTATTTTTTTCAGATCTGTCTTTCAAATGGCTGTCTTTCTCCACCTATTTCTCATCTGCTTTTTCACAATTCACTGAATTCTTTATTTCTTTTTTCCATATGCACATACAATTCTTTTTAAATTATGCTTGATTGTTTTTATGTAAAGATTGTTTCTTTGCATGAAGGAAACTGATAGAAATAAGTTACTTATTCCATTCATTATTCCTATCTGCTATTTCTATAGACATAGAAACTTTTTGACATTCTAAATCTATTTCCAACAACTACATTCATTTTTTCTCATCCTATAGTTTGTTATTTCCATGGACCCTGCTGTAAAGTAGTGTTCTTCCTTATGCATTTAATGCATATGTTTCTATTGTGAGCACTGGTAGCCTGGAATCACATATTCTTTAGAATACTTTAGAAATATCTGTCAGATAACAAGCAGCCCATGTGTCCAGGGCCTATTCAAAGGAGCATATTTAAAAATCTGTCATGCATCACTTAATGACAGGGACCCATTCTGAAAGATGTTAGGTGATTTCAACATTGTGTAAACATCATAGAGTGCATTTACACAGACTTAGATTGCCTAGCCCAATACACACCTAAACCATATGGTATAGCCCATTGCTCCTAGGATGCACACCTATACAGCATGTTACTGTACTGAATAGGTAGTAAATTTTAATAATTGTTTAAGTTCAAATAGAATCTTTTGAGACCAGCATATTTGGTCATCACCAACCAAAACATCATTATGGGCACATGACTGTGCTAACTTTTTCAGGTACTGGGTAAGTTCTTATTAAGTTCTATCAACAGACCACCACAAAAATGTATTTCCATTCTTGGTAAGTTTAGAATGTAACATGAGGGGCAGACACACAACCAACCATCTGTCATATGAACCTAAAACCAAACACTTCTAATAGTACAGATGTTAAGCTAATTAGCTAAAGAGTTGGTGCATTTTAATTTATTGGCAAGGTGATTTAGGTGTGCACCTTGTAAAGATTCAAGTTACAAATCAATTTCTTGCTTCACCATTGGGCATTTGAAAGACCAAATTCTCTAGTCACAATCACTGGGTAAAGCATGGGACCCAGTTCAAATAAGGAAAGCCAGATCTTTGAATTTTGCTAGATATTTTAGGAGAGAGAATAATTCACATTTTATTCATACTTCCTGAGCAAATATATGATGAGTACTTACTATCTTCCTGAACCCAACCAAACTACACCTAATTTACCTGTGGACTGCAGTGATTCTCTCTTTAGTGTTCTCCACCTGTCACCTGCTCAGGACACACAGACAGGTACACAGGTGCACAGGCACACAGCAGAATCCCCAAAAAGGATCCCACTAGCTAATTGGACCTGAACACAGAACCCAGCTTGAGAGCCATTTCATGATTGTGACATGCTCACTGGGTCTGTGCATTGCTGGAAGGGCCACAGCTAAAGTTGGTAGCCTTCACATGAACACATGTGTCATTGCCTCAGATGCCAAAACTAATGGTCCCAGAAGTTCTCAGGTTTTTTATTTTTATTTTTATTTTTTTTCTGCTTGGACTAACCAATAAGCTAGACCCTTCCTTTTTATCTTGAATTCTCCCCTAGTGAATTTCTGTTGACAGCAGTGATAATTTCAACACTTTGCCCAACATTTCACTATTCCTGGAAACACTGTATTCAATTTAACTTTACCAAGCACTAAGGCAACCCAAGGATTTACGAGGTAATATAATGAAGGACTTACAGAGTCTGAGTCCTACAGGCAGCACCTGCTAAGTCTTCTGGCAAGAAATCGAATCTGCAGGATTCCAACCAGTGGTTCCACTGCTTTCTCACACGTTAGAGAAATTTTCTGTTGAGTTTTGAATATTCCAAATAATGGGATATTACAAAGAAGACTGAAGCCTCAGCCAAAGTTACAGAAACCATCCAGGGCTATGGAAACAGATAGAGTCCAATGTCCACAAGTCCCCAAAATCACGTAGCATTACAATTCCTTCTCCAGAGAACAAACCACTAAATCAGGTGATGGAACCACAAGCAATTCAGTTTCTGAAAGCCACATTCTGAAAACATTTAGAAAGCTTCAGAATTTTAAATATCAGACACATTCATAATAATCTCTTAATGAAATACAAAAATGTTATGTTTGTTAGTAAAAAATCAAACTTTATCCAAGTTTCTTTTCATGGGTTAAATATAATTGACTCTGCCTCCATGCATATCTTATATGTGCAAGTATATTTTATCCTAAAGTGTATACAGGAAAAATTTAATGAATGCTACAGCATGGATAAGAGATAGTATACATTTTTCCCCACTTTGCAATTTATAATTTGGAAGAAATATTTTATTGCTGTAATACTAATGAGTATATAATAAGAATGTAATTTCTAATTTTAATCTAATTAAAATGCTAAGTGTTTTGTGAATTGCACTGCTATAATCATTGATATTCACGTATCACTAAAGTATACTGATTTAGTTCAAGTTGTGGAATCAGCCCAAGTGCTCAACATATGAATAATTGAATACAGTAAACTTTTACTCAGCCATAAAGAAAAATGAAATCATGTCTTTGTTAGTTAATGGATGAAAGTGGAGAACACCATGCTAAATAAAATAAGCCAGACTCACACAGTCCAAGTGTGAAATGTTCTCTCATATGTGAAGCAAGAGAGAGGGGAAAAGGAATTAAAAAGGTATCTCATGAAAATAGATGGAAACCAATAGAGTAGAAGAAAGGGATAGAGAGAGAGGAGAAAAGGACATGGGGAAGTCGTGGGTAATTAAATCTACCAAATTAGTTATGTCCCTCCATGAATAAATCAAAATGAATCTTGCTGACATGTACAATTATAACTCACTAACAAAAAATAATAATAGTAGAAGAAAGATGAGTGAAATAGAGCAAGTGGATGGACAATTATAACTCACTAACAAAAAATAATAATAGTAGAAGAAAGATCAGTAGAATAGAGCAAGTGGATGGAAGAGGAAAGGAAGGAATAGAGGGAAAGGTATTGGAGAATGAATGAGACTAATCAAATTATGATATATGCATATATGAATATGGCATAATAAATTTCACTATTATAATTATAATACACTAATACAAATAATAACAATATTTGAAAGTCAAATGTTTTATGCTTCCATTAGTTTTTATTATAATACATTGAAAATACCCAGTATTTTGAATCTAATGATACTTTTACCTCTTTTCCAAGCTAGCTCCTTATTCTATTATTGAAGATTTAAGTTTCTAATGTACAAGAAAGGATATACAGTATAAAGGGACAAGTTAACTAAGTAGCCTTATGATCACATAATGATATGTGCAATGCCTATGTCATAGCACCATTTTCAAACAGTTCAAAACAATTAATCAAAGTGTTTGACTCTTAAGCAAATAAAGAAAGTTTTGTAAACTCATCAACAAATGATCCAGGGAAAGTACATTTTTGAGGAAGTAGAAATTTTCAGGCATTTTTGAGAGGACATAAGAAACAGATGGCTAGATTACATAAAAACTAATTAATGTCCTGGAGGACACTAACATCATTATCCTTCATATCTACAAAAATGCACTCATCAATTTAGCAGGTAATATTTCAGTGTTTCAATTATAATCAAATAGTAAATGATTAAGAGAGCTATGGAAATATTATCTAAATAAATAAGAAATAATGGGTATCTGTGAAGCCATATTTAAAGATAGGTAGTTAGTGTAGTTAAGTAAATAGGGTCTAATAGAGAGTAAGATAAATAAAATGAAGGCCGTTATAGAGAATGGACTCCAGCAAACCAGAGCAGCACTTGAGGAGATTGAAATGTTAATGTGCCCACGTTCCAGAGCATACTAAGGAAATGTTGAAGCAGTTCCCAGCAAACAAGAAAATGCTAATTAAAAGCTGCCAGAGGCCCTTCCTTCTAAGATTACTCCTCCAGCCCACCTACCTCCCACTTTTTGGGCCTTCCAACCTGCATTCTATCACTGAAAGATAAAGGAAACCAGAGAAAACAATGAATGTTGGAAAGCTGAAAGAAGACCTTAGCTATAAAAAAGGGAAGACCTCCCCCTTCTACAGATTCCACCTTTTGGGTCCCCTTCTTCCCCCAGGAGAAATCTTTTTAGCTTTAATAAAGCATCTACTCTCCACTGTACACTTGCCTCAGCTTGCTTCTCTGGTGTAATACTTCAGCATTCGTGGAAGCAAAGACTTGTCACCAGCACACAATAGTAACACCTGTTAAACAATGCCTTTGTAGAAGACTGAGAGGTCACACTATCACACTCTTTGGCAGTATTTAAAAGTCGTGCAGAAATTTCTTAAGCAGTGATTTGAAAAAAACATTTAAAGCACATAATTTTATGCTTTAGAATTGAAACTAGGAAAAATATGTATCTATATTTTGGAGAAATATTTTATATTTGGTTTTATGCCTTTCAGAAATATACAGAAATGTATAATGCAGTTTTTAAGAAGGTATTCAATACTAACAACACAGGCCTAAGGCAACTGGATTTTCAGTGGATCCCAGAGACCAGTAGAAATGTGTAAAATCTATAAGACATGATAAAGAACTTTGTGTGTTAAAATAATCCTTCAAAAGTTCTAAAAAATAAAATAAGTGAGTGAAATATTCTAAAGTCCAATTTATTGTTGTTATTTAGAAAACGAGGTTACAGCTAAACCCTAGATCAATTACTTTCAAATCATTTAAGCTATTTTACACTTTTATATTCAAAAGTGTATATATTATATTGCTTTCTTCCCCAGTCAAAAGTGCCCTTCATATTTCAAGAATATAAATTTCTTGATCACTACAAGTAGGACATACACTTCGAGTCACAATTACCTAGAAATATTATATTTTATATTCCCTTTTTGATTTTTTTAAAGAGAGAGAGAGAGAGAGAGAGAGAGAGAGAGAGAGAGAGAGAGAGAACTTTTTAACATTTATTTTTCAGTTTTTGGTGGACAGAAAATTTTTATTTTATTTTATTTTATTATGTGGTGCTGAGCATCAAACTCAGCACCCCACACCTGCCAGGCAAGCTTCTTACTGCTTGAGCCACCTCCCCAGACCCAAATTTTTATTTAAAGAGAAAATTTACCATAATATTTGCTTATTTTTAATTGATTTTATTTTTTAAATATACAGCAGCAGAATGCATTACAATTTTTTATTACATATATATACCAAAATTTTTCATATCTATGTTTGTATATAAAGTAGGTTGACATCCAATTCAGATCTTCATACATGTACTTTGGATAATGCTGCCCATCACATTCCACCATCCTTGCTCGACCCCCTGCCCTCTCTCTTTCCCTCCCATCCCTCTGTCCTATCTAGAGTTTTTCTATTCCTCCCATGCTCCACCTCCCTATCCCACTATGAGTCAACCTCCTTATATTAGAGAAAACATTTGGCATTTGTATTGGCTAACTTAGCATTATCTTCTCCAACTCCATCTGAAAAACCATCCTCTACCTCAGAGCAAAGCCTGTCCAAGGAAGGGGGCATGACCTTTGTCCTTGGAAAGACCCACAGAGCATTCCTAGGCAGATATCCACCCTGCTTAGTTTTTCATGTACAAATAACATGAGAGATCTGCTGAGCCAGGTGTCCCTGACTCAGTAAGACTAGGTGGGGAACCATAGCAACCCCCTAGCAGCCACCAATCAGTATGAGACAGGGAAATACCTGGGATGCCAGATGACCCTCCCACTAGTTTATGATGGTTGATAACATGTTGGAAAACCATGTAGATCATCACATCCACTCCTCATGGCTTAAACCAATCAGTTCAAATGAATCCCCTTCTTGTAGTAACCAGTCACCCCTACCCAACTTGTTCCTGCCAGTGAATTGCTAATCATATTTTACAGTTGTTTTATGATTTTCTTGTGGTTTGTGATGATTTTCTAAGAGATGCTATGATGTATGTGATTTCCCTGCCTTCCCTGAAGAATGTATAAAACTGCTGCAAACCCTGGGCTCAGGGCCTCTCAGCATCACCAGTTGCTGTATGCACGCAGAAGACTGAGCTAGCTTGCAATAAACACCTCTTTGCTTCTTACATTGATCTTGGTCTCTGGTGGTATTTTGAGGGTCCTGAATTCGAGCACTTACCTGCAAATGCCATGATTTTATTGTCTTTTATGGCTGAGTAAAATTCCATTGTGTATATATACCACATTTTAACATTTACTTATTTAAGGACAGTTTTCTGCCCTTTATCAGGTACTTTGGAATGATTTGATCTAACTTTTCTAAAAAAATCCACACAGAGAAGATTTTTCTTGAGGCCCATAAGGCTTGAGTTCTCCTCATAATACCCTAGAGGCTTGGCAGGGGCACTGAGAATGGGTCCTTATGGTCATTTAGTTTTCTTTTGCTTAAAGAATCTCCTACAATTCCACAGGCTTCAGACCCCACCAAACCTGGATCTCTCCTCACTTGGCACTCTGGGCTTAGCAGTCACATGAACTTTTATTAAAGAAAATGCTATTGTTTTCTGTAAGTATGCAAACACATCCTAGTCTTCATATTTCTGGGAAATGTGTTCACATACTATGAATATAGATCTGTTTACTAGTTTGTTGAAAGTTCTTTTTAAAAAACTCCAAGTTCAAATGCCCATGAAGACACTGATACCTTTTTCCAAGGCTATTTCCTCAATGCCTACATCAATGCTGGTTTCCCATTCACAGGGACCCTTCCTATACACATTAGGTTGACACAGATCAGACTTACTCTAGGCCAATAACAAGCATGCTACTGAGAATAGAAGAGCCTGACTCAGTTAAAATATCAGCAGGAGTTTAGTCCCTGTTATCCAAGGCTTTATAGACTATATTGATCCTCTTAGCACTCATAATGTTACTTGAGATTGAACATGTTCCTTTAGAAATAAAGAGTGTGGACAGCACTTATCAAATAAGGACAAGAAATCCATGTCCACTAAATGGCTTGACTACTGAGAGAAAACTCTTAGAGAGTTTGACAAAGACACTATTGAACAATTTTTTCATAAATCTTCATGATGTTATATTCCTAGCAATGGGAGACTGTTTAGAGCCTCTATTCTGCATGCCCCTGATTTATACCAAGTATTTAAAGTTGATTTTCTTCTCAGATAAGAGTAACTTATACACTACAGTTTTCTCACTATTAGGTGACACTGTGGATATTTATACTTGAAACTTGTAATACTGTGCAGGAACTTGTAGGATTAATACACTATCACCAAAGATGATATAAAGTAGTACTTTCTAAAAGGTGTCAATAAAGAACGCATACAAATCTTCAAATCACGGGATCAATATGGAGATTCCTCAGGTCAAGCATATTACTTGAACATTATGGGTTTTCTTCCCATGTAGGTCAACAAAATACACTTTGTTGCACCCCCATTCATGGGCAGGAACATTTCCATGAGTAATTTTTTGAACTTAATGGAGAGAAGGTAAGACATCAATGGATGAAACCAGACATTATCACTCTTAGAAGTGTGACTCAAAGTGTATGTCCTACATATACTGATCCAGAATTTTTTTTCTTGGAATATGAAGGGAACTTTTGACTGGGGAAGAAAGGAAAATGAAGCTCCTGGAGAAAAATTACAGATGTGGAGATTCCAAGCCTGACCTACACACTGAATTGACTCATGGATCTGTAAGTGTGGCCACTCCTCAGATATCACTATCAAGGAATAAAATGTACTTCAATATGTACTTCAATCCTCCTTAGATTAGTGGGGGCACAGAAGCTGTCAGGTAGAGTTTGTGCTTTACCTACATGGAGCAAATGATGCAGCTGTTAGATTCCAACTGTGTAGTTGCTACATGAGAAAAGAGTAAACCCTATATATCAGAGTGACAATCCATGAGACAGATTTAAAGCACTAGACAAACAATCAAAACATGGACATTTTATTATTCTCCCTCTTCTTCCTCCAAATACCCAGAAATTAATAAATGGCAGATTCACAAGGAAAATGATAAAACAGAAAGCTACCTTCTTCCTCCTCTTGCGTCTCCCAGTAGGAAGTGAAGGAAATGACAACTGCTTATACAGAAAACACAACTCTAACTCAGAATCTGTGTTCAAATTTCCCCTAGAGTTCCCTTCAAAAGAAGAGTTCCACATAAAACACTCTCATCTTTACTAAAATAGTTTTAGAAGACAGGCCAGGCCGTTTTTCATATTTTTAAAATAATAGATCATGTGTCATAGACTATACTTGCAGTTCACACAATTTGGTTTATCCTCAGAGACAGAGAGAGTATAGAGGAAAATAAAAAAGAGAGATAGGGAGAGAAGTCAAGAGAAAGGGAGGAGGAAAATGTAAAACACAAGCTACCTGGTCCACTCCACTCTGCAGAGTAGCAACTGCAAGGATCTACGCTATGCAGGACAGAGACAGTTCGACCGCTATTACTTTTTTTTACATAGTTCCTATGAAACACATTTGTAGTGAAATGGCATAAGTTGAAAGCTCCTATTATGTTCACTCACCTCATCTCACCTGTCAATATTCTACTGCTACTTTTAGGTTTCACTAGAACTTGAAATTACTCAAAGAATATACAAAAAAGCAACCTACCTTTAGGTTCACAAAAGTCAAACATGCTTCTTATAGTTTAGATGCAACAAGAGGAAAAATAATTTTAGTGGTGGGATTTGGAGATAATTTTAAAGCTTCATTTTCAGAAATAGTCCAGCGATTACATTCTTCAGTATTTATTAACAATAACTACAAAATTTCTAAGTTTAAAAAGATCTTCTGTACTCACAAGTACCCCCCCCACCACTACTGGGTTGCAGGTCTGTGATTTCAAAAGAGTAAGCATCCTGAGCAAGATTCCAGGAACAGGGTTCATGTCCACATTCTCTGAGGGTCCTCCACCCTACATCCAATATCTCACTCAATGTAGAGGTCTCTTGATGCACATCCTCCCCACCTTTTCTCTCTTCTATGACATAGGACGAAGGTGGAACCTGCAGACACATCCACTCATCTGCCATTTTGCACTCCTTGCCCCACACACCTGCAGAGCCCCTAGGTCCAGGCTTCTCTGGTGGTAAAATAGGAAAGTTCAGGCAGGGACAGTAAATCTTAAAGCTGGCTCACTGCTGGCAATGCTGGGGAGGAAGAGCCACACACCCACTTTCCTGGCTAGTTTATGCTATGTTTCCCACTCTCAAGAGAATAACATTTCGATATATTTTAGTTTAAAAAGGCCAAGTATGATGAGTGATATTGCTTATTAACTGGAAATATCTGACATCTATAGAATAATTTATCCAACAATAGCACAATTCACATTCTTCTCAAGCTCATATAGAATGCCAACCAAGATAGATTACATGCTAGGATATAAAACAAATCAAAAAATAGACTTCTAAACAACACATATGTCTAAGTCTCAGAGAAATTAGAAAGCATTTTGAAAATTAAAACACTTGGTCAAAATTTGAGGGACATAGAGAAAATAGTATTAGAAGTAAGAGTTTAGCACTGTAAAAATATAACATTAATAATTTAAGCATCCACCTTAGGAAAATAGAGAAAGAGCCTAAATAAAGCAGAAAAAAAAGAAAAACAAATTAGAACAAGAATCAGTGATGTTTTTTAGAAGGAAAGCAATATCAAAAGGTAAACAAAATTAAAAGTTATTTTTTTTGAAAAGATCAATAAAATTGTTAAAACCCAAGCCAAGGTAGCTGAAAGTGAAGGGGAGACAGCAAAGAGTGAAAAAAAGAGGTAGAAGAGAAGAAAAGTTAAGAGGAGAGGAAACAGACATAAAAGATTTTAAAACTACTAATGTCAGAAATAAAAGAAGTTAATCACCACTGATGTCATGGACATTTAAAGGTTATCAAAAAATATTATGAAAATTATATGTGCTTCTGGATTTTAAAATGCACTGATTCCTTGACAGATACAAAATACCAAAACTCAGTGTCTTCATATATTCATGATGCTACATAACATAAAATCATAAACCAAGTGGATTGATATTATTTTGAATTGACCAAAACTTATTTCTCATCTTATTGGAGGATGAGTGGGTTCAAAATCAATGCAAGGCATCAGCAGTTTCAGTGTCTGATGAGGATCCACTTCCTGCAATATGAATGAATGTGTTCTCACATGGCAGAAAGAGTGAGGATCCCTGTGGCCTCTCTTATCTAAGCACTAATCCCACTCATGAAGTTCCACCCTCAAAATTAATTGCCTTTCAAAGTCCCTACCTCCTAATATTATCACATAGGAGACAATGTTTCAATTAATACATTTTAAATGGATATTAACTCAGTCTACAGCATTCATAAAAGCAGAAATAGATAATGTTAAGTAGATTTGGTTTATATATAAAAAGAAATAAAGCGTGATTATTCACCTTTTTGTTGTTGTTTGAATGAATAATCAACAGCCTTCCAATGAAGAAAACACCAGGTGCAGAAAGTTTCACTGATAAATTATACCAAAAATTTAAGAAAGAATTGATGACAATGATTTATAATCTCTTCCAAAAAATGAAAGAACATAGTAAATCTCCCAAATCATTCCATGGGGCCAAATACCAAAACAAGATAAAGGCATAAATAGAAAAAATACGTGCTGACCAATGTCTTTCAGGAAGATAAGGTTTTTTTTTAATATTTATTTTTAGTTTTCAGTGGACACAACATCTTTGTTTGTATGTGGTGCTGAGGATCGAACCCGGGCTGCATGCATGCCAGGCAAGCGTGCTACCACTTGAGCCATGTCCCACCATTTGAGGCACGTCCTCATCCCAGCAACACAAGATTTTAAAAAAATCCCCAACATAAGTATTGGCAAAGAGAATCTAGCAATACATATTAACAATCCTGCACCAAGACCAAGTGATATTTACTCCAAGTGTGCAAGACTAGCTCAACATTCAAAATATAGTTAAAGTAATTAACTCATCAATCAGATTAAAGAAGAAAAATCACTGATCATACAAATAGGTACAGAAAATGCATCTGACAAACTTTAATGCTGATTCATGACTAAAACTTTCAGGAAACTAGGAATAAATGGAAATTCCTCAACTTGATTTAAAAATCTATCAAAAAAAAATAAGGAACCCAACAACAATGTAAGACATAATGTGAACAACTGAATGATTGCTCCAAAGATCAGGAGGATAGCATGAATGCCCCATCTTACTGTTCTTGGATTCTTAGCTAATGCAGTAAAACAACAAAATAAAACAATAAAAGGTATACAAATTTGGAATAAAGTAATTACATGCTTTCATTCACAGATTACTTGATTTTTTTATGTAGGAAATCTCAAAGATTCAACCAGAAAAGCATCTATAATTAAGAAGTGATTATACAATGTTGCATGATATAAAGTTACTATATAAAGTCAACTACTTTATAGAAAGGCTTAAGACCCATATAGTCAACAATATTGTAGAAGAAGAAAAAACTTATAGGACTTGCAAATTGATTCATGGAATAAAACAGAGAATCCAGTAATGAAATACATAAACACAGTTAACAATTCTTTTACAAAAAAGCAAAGACAATTCAATGCAGAAAAAGGTACTCTTTCCAAACCAAGTAAAATCTTTGTATATTTATATGTTGAAAATGAAGGAAGAGAAAAAAGAGAGATAAAAAAACACCAGCAGCAAAAAAAGAGAAAGAAATAGAGAAAAGGAATCTAGATATGATCTGTGCTATTCAGTTTTTCATTGCTGATTGCAGTACCTGACACAAATCAGAAGAGGAAAGATTAATTTCAGCTCACAGATTCAGAAGTTGAAGCCCTTGCATGAATGTTTCCATTTCTTGAGCCTGAGGTGAGGCAGAATATTATTGTGTAAGCATTTAGTGAAGAAAAGCTTTTCAGTTCAGAGAAGCCAGGAAGCAGAGAAAGAGAGGCAGAGAAACAGACAATAGAGAAGATAATCTCTAGGTTAGTTCACAAATGACCTGGTAGCTCCAACTAGGTCCTGCTTCCCAGAAGTATACTCAGCTATCAATGGATTAATCCTCTGATGAGGTCAAAAAACTCAGGATCCAATCATTGCCTAAAATCCCCATCTGTGCAACTTGATGCACTGGGGACAATGCTTTCAGCACATGAGCCCTTTGAGGGACATTTCAGATCCAAACCATAACTCTAAAATAATCCTTGCTTTTTTAAATAAATATTTATTCAACCTGCATCTTAGATGTAATTTTTATTACCATAATTAACATTGTTTTAAATTGGGAACTCATAATTATAAATATTTATGGGGTAACATGTTTTTTCATATTTGTATTCAATATGGAATTATTAAAAGGTCAAGCTCACTAACATATCTATCTAGTCATTCACTGTTCTTTATGTGAGTAAAATATTTTAAACTTACTTTTAGTTATTTTAAAATATATACGGTTCTCATTTCATTCTTCTGCATATGTTATCCAGTTTTCTCAAAGCAACTTGTTAAAAAGGCTATATTTTCTCCAATGCGTTTCTGATATCAAGGATAAGATGACTGTACATTTAGGGATTTATCTCTGTGTTTTCTATGGTATTCCACTGAGGACATGTCTGTTTTGATGCCAGTGTCTTCTAACAATCATTTTACTCTCTACTTCTATGAGTTAAACTTCAAGACCTAAGTTTAAAAATAAAACATTTACAATATAACATCAGAAAGGGTCTAGGTGACCTTGAATTTGACAGTGGATTTTAAAATTCAATAGCAAAATATAATCCATTAAAGAAAATACTGGTAAATTGGAACTTTGATAAAATGAAAAACTTTAAGAACCTGAGAGGCTGAGATGGTAGGAATACATGAGTCCAGTAGTTTAAGAAAAGCCTGGGCAATATAGTGGCATACCATCACAAATAATGTATGAACCAACCAATCAATCAATCAATCAATAACTAATGCTCTGGAAAAAATGTTGAAAGAATAAAGAAACAAATCATAGACTGGCAAAATATATTTACAAAACAAATATCTTCTTAAAACCTGTATCCAAACTATAAAAGCAACTCCAAAAATACAATAATAAGGAAAAAACACAATTAGTAAATAGATTTTAAAAGGAAATCTACACATGGAAAAAAAGCTTATGAAAAACTACATAATACCATGTGTTATTAGAGATTTTCAACATGACACCACTATGCCACAATTGAAATGGATTTTTTTTTTAAAATGACAATATCAAATAAAAGTGAGAATATGAAGTAAGAGGAACTTTCATGTGTGATGGTCAGAATGAAAAGTAATACATTCACTTTGGAAGACCACTCTGAAATTTCTTGCAAAGACATAGTTTTACTTTACAATCCAGCAATTTTATGCCTAAGTATTTGTCTTAATGAGTCAAAAATTTATGTTCAATAAAAGCCTGAACATGAATATTTATGGAAGTTTTGTTAATAATCACACAAAATGGGAAGCAACCTAGTTGTCTTTGTCCTGATTAATAGATGAACACAGCATTAAAACAGAATATTATTCAGCAATAAAAATTAATGAGGTATCAGTCCATGAAAATACATGAAGGGATCATAAGTGTATACTGGTAAATGAAAGATGGTAGTCTGAAAAGGTTATATCCTTGAAAGTTTCAACTATATGACATCTTGGAAAAGGTAAATCTGTATAGAGAGTTAGAAAAATCAATGGTTACCAGGAATTTAGGAGGAGAGGAAGGATAAATAGGTGAAGCACAGGGGCTTTTAGGGTGGTGAATCCATTCTACTGAAAACTGAAATGGTAGATATATATCATTATGCAATTTGTCAAAACCCACATAACTGTGTAACTCAGAGTGAAACAATAGAAGTTATGGAGTATAGCTAATAATGTAGACCAATTTGGGGTCATTAATTGCAACAAATGTACCACACTAATGCAAGATGGAAACCAGGGGGAAATATGTGAGGTAGGAGGCTGGGTATGGTGTGGATACATGTTACTGCATGTATTATCTGCCCAATTAGTTTGTATTGATAAAACGTTCACCTTAACACAGCAGAAAATAAAAACAAACAAGAAATGAGTGAATTTGGAAAAAAGAAATATCAGCATAGAGATCAATTAAACAAAATACTTCTAAAACTGGGGGTAATCTACAAAAACAAAAGCTGGCCCTAGAAGAAACAAAATTACCTTGATAAATCTCTAGAAGAATCACAAGAGAATTTAAGAATAGACACAAGTTAATAATATTAGGAATGAGAGATATTATATCACTTAATATTATATGGATATAAAAAGAAAAGTCAATTGGTTCTGGTGGCATATTCTTGTGATCCCAGTTGCTTAGGAGACTGAGACAGGTGAATGGCAAGTTTGAGGACAGCCTTAATAAGGCCCTAAGCAACTTAGAGAGACTCTGTTTCAAAACAAAAAAAATGAAAAGAGCTAGGGATGTGGATCAGTGGTTAAGCACCTCTGGGTTCAATGCCTAGCACCAAACCCCATGCCCCTTCAAAAACGAAAAAAAAAAAAAAGAAAAAGAAAAAATGAAAGAAAAAGAAAAGTAAAAAAAATCAGAAAATATTATTAATTATTTAATGCCAATAAATTTGACAACTATGATAAAATGAATTAATTCTTTCAAAGTTAAGAATAAACCAAAAGTTTATCAAGAAGAAATGAATTTGGTCAATATTGTTGTATCTGTGGAAGAAATTAAAATTTTAGTTAAAAACCCTTCTACCAATAAGAATTCAATCTCAAGTGACAACAATATTAAATTCCATATATAAAAAAAGAAGTAATGCAATTTTACACAAAACCATAAAGAAAGATAAAGAGGAAATGTTTTTCAACTCATTTAATGAGTCCAGTATTATTCTCATTATAAAAAATAAAAAACAAACAGGAAAAAGCATTGCAAACAAATAATACAAACTAAGATCACTAATCCCCTCACCTCTGCAGTGCGTCTTAATTTTGGATGAAAAAATTCTAAGCAAAACTTGACAAAGAAAATTCAACAACATATGAAATAGGTTAATATATCATACAAAACTTTTACATACCAATGCAATGTTGATTTAACATTTCAAAATTGATCAATGTAATTTCCCATATTAATAATCTAAAATTACACACATGTATAATATGTATAGACATATACACATATATTCATAAAACCACCTCAATAAATGTAGGAAAGTATTTACCCATAACCCAATATCAACTTCTGTTTAAAAGTTTTCAAAATCTAGGAATACAAAGAAAGTTCCTGAGTCTGACACAGGGAATCTATTTAAAACTTACCAGAAACATAAAACTTAGGGACAATAGACTGAATAAACATCCTTAGGAACAAAACGGGTAATGTAAATACCATTTTTTTCAGTTTGCTACTAAAGGTTCTACCTTTGTACTCTGTGAAGGGAGAAAAATCATTAAAAAGCATATTAATGAAAAAGAAAAAAAATTAAATTAACTTTATTTGCAGAAAACATGATCATTTATATTAAAAATCAGATTTAATCTTTTAAAAACGTCTAGAATAGTAAAATTTTGAGATTCAAAATCAACATACACATAAATATCAATTGTATATATGGTAGACATGAACTTTCATAAATAGAAATATTAAAATGATGTCATTCTGTTGTGGGCCAATCGCTCAGAAAACACTCTCAGTCCAATTTTGTCCAAACTGGAGAGTATTTATTTTAGCCAGCTGGTAACGGTTCCATGCAGGACTCAAACTGTACCTGCCAGGAACAGTGCCTGGTCCGAGTTCTATGGGTTTCCTAAGGGGAAAAAAAATCACATCCCTAAAATGTAGGTGCAGGCAAGCAAGGAGGACACAGAAGCTAAAGGTAGCAATCAGCCAGCCAATGCGTATAACCATATTCTTATTCTGAACACATCTAGTACAAAAACAACTTGTACAAAAAGTAAGTTATATAACTAGGGTTACATCTAAGTCACTATGGTGGAACTTCAAAATGGAGTCATTCAGGCTAGATTTTTTTTTTTGAGGGGTGTTGTTTGTTTGTTTGTTTTAGTTATCATTGGACTTTATTTATATGCGGTGCTGAGAACTGAACAGCCAGGATAACTTAACATTACTTCTCCTATGATCTTACCCTCTCATATTTATTAAACTCCTACATTTTATAGGGTGTTTACTGAGCTGAGCCATAATCTACACTGGGCTATAACAATTCAAAAAAGCATCAACAATATAAAATGTGTAGTAATAAATTTTACAAACCATATTTAATGAAGCACAGCTGGTGGGACTCACTACGCAGGTGTAGGCACGCCTACTGACAAGGTCCCCTTGCAGCTTTTGTAGAGGTGTCTGGGCTTCAGGGAGCTCTGGGATAAACGAATGAGCGTGATGCTGGGCATGGCTGCCAGTGCTCTGCTTCCTGTTTGGATGTAGTGTCCTTGGGATCCTACTTCTGTCCTTGTCCTCCTTCAAATCCAGAGTGCTGCAGAAGGATGCAGAGCATAAGTCACAGATGAGGGCAGAGATCCAGGATATGCAGCAGAGCTTTCCACGGTCAACATGATGCACAAGTTTGCCGTATCTGGCTGGAAAAAATCAACAAGATGATGGAAAAACTCAAGACTCATGTGAAAGCCCAGAACAGCTCAACTAGCCATGATAAAATGGGTTTTAAGTGTTGCTTTCTACATATTGCAAGCTGCCTTGATGAAGTCACTCATTTGGAAGTATTATACTGTCCACTGTGACTGTTGTGCTGAGGAAATAAACAACACCACTAGACTGCCTGGTAGACTTCCCTACAAAAATAGCAGGTGGCGTTGGAATTACTAGTTGGATTTTATTCTGTAACTAGTTGTGGCAACACTTCCTACTTCATCCTTTCAGCTGAAGGAAGATGAATACCACTATGGGTCATTATTTTGTTATACTGGGGGTTGAACTCAAGGGCTTTTTACCACTGAACCACAGCCACAGTCCTCCTTATTTTTAAATTTTAATTTAACTTTGCTAAGTTGTCCAGGCTGACCTCAAACTTACCATCTCCTAATTCCACCTCCGTGTTTCTGGGGTTACAGTTGTTCCCCACCACACCTCACCCAACTATATGATTTCTAAAAATGATTCTCTTATTAGGTTAGAAGTCTGATTGCCACTTAAAAAAAAAAGTATATGAGGTCGTTTTTAATTGAATTCTACTCCATAGAACTTGGACTTTATGTGAGATTCTTGTAAGAATCCCAGTATTCTACCATTGGTGACATACGTATCAACCACCATAATATCAGATTTGAAACAAAATGTGGGTCTACATGCCTTACTCCTGATTTGCTCGCTTGGCACATTGTGGTCCTATTGTCAAGTAAAAAGTCAAAATTTTCTAAAAACTAAGTACTTTTCTAAAATATTTTTATTTATATTTTTTAGTTTTAGATGGACATAATGTTATTATTTTATTTATTTTTATGTAGTGCTGGGGATAGAACCCAGTGCCTCACACATGCTAAGAAAGTGCTCTACCACTGAGCTATGTAGCCTCAAGTTAAGTACTTTTTAATCCATTTTACAAAGTAATTTAATTTTATTATCACTACTAGAACTTGAGAATTTGTATTTTATCTCATGTAGTACAACTGAAAGAATAATTAACATTGTGTGTTCTTTGTGTCTAAAGTCGTTTGTTGGGTTAATATTGCTATAGTAAGTTTTTTATTACAGTGTTGTATAAATGTACTGATGAGGCCATAATGCATTGGCTTGTGATTGAATTGTTTATATTTAAAGCATTTCAAATTAATTATGATATATAAGCATTTAATATTTATGCTGTGTAGATTGAAACAAAGTTAAAAAACAAAGTAGAGAGTCTGATTAAATTCGTTTGAATTGATACTTATTTGACCTCTAAAGTATAATTCTGCTAAATCTATTTATTTAGGCACTTTTTTAATTGAAATATTTGCAAGGGCTTGTATGACTTTTTTTCTTGTTGCCACTTACTTGCTGTGAACAATTTGTAACTGACAAGTGGAGAGAGGGTTGGCTGTTAACTCAGTGTGTGACCATAGCACAGTACAGGTAAATTCTATCACTTGTTCCCAAAAGATTATATTCTTAAATCTTATGTTCCTCAAGATTTAATAAGTAGATCATTATTTCAGCTAATTGTACTATGAAAAGACAAGTGCTTTGGTTTTATAGTTTATTGTCATATTGAGGCCTACCAGAGGGGGTTGTAGATTTCACTAATTACCCCTGACAAAAAAAAAAAAAAGCAAAAATTCAACCAAACAACCAAACAATAATTAAAAACATTGACTCATAGCTCAGATTTTTAAAAAAATTGGTTTGAATTGAATTATATGTCTAAATATTAAAGGTAAGATAATATTATTTCTAGAAGAAACATGGAATTTTTTTGTGCTCTTAAAGTATGCAAATATTTCTTACACAGAACTCCAAGATGATAGAACAGAGAAGAAAGGGAATTTACCATAATTAACATTTCTGCTATTTGACAGAAGCATTTATGATTAAAAAAATAAAAATTTTAGATATAACTAGATAAAATACTTACCAATAACAAAATAATATATGAAGAACTCTTAGAATCCAATAATAGGAATCAAACAAATATTTTTAAAAGCTACTATAATTTAAATAGTCAATTCACAGTAGAAAATAAATGAAAATGCTTATCAGCATGAAAAAGATGCTTGGCTTCATAGTCACAAGGAAAATGCAAACAAAATGCACAATGGATGAAACTACACACCTACTAGAATGGACGAGGTTCAAAGGATTGATGATTGCAAGAGTTTATTGGCAATAACTCTGAACTGGAAAAAAGTAAACCAATTATTAACTACTATAGAGTGGCCTAGAATTAAGTGCAAGAACAGGGATAAATCACAGAACAATCATGCAGGATGAAGAAAACCTAACTAAAATAATAATGCATACTGTGTAATTCTGAGCCAGATCCTATTTAAAATTAATAGCAACTTCCTGCAAACTGTTTTTCTGCATCTTGAATTTGCTCATGCTGAGAATGAAAAAACAAACAAACAAAAAACTACCTGACCCCTGTGCTGGCCAGGCACCAAGGGGTGGGCTAAACAAAGCCACATTCAGTATACACATATTTATTACCTGCCTGGCTTTAGTTCTTACAAAATGTAACAGCTTCTGTGTGAACAGCAGAGAAACAATCTAGCTGCTTCCCCAAATTTGATTTAACCATATAGAATTAATTTTTTCCTTTTTATATTGTTTGCTTATTTCTTATATTGGCAGGAGGTTCACGTCCAGCCAGCAGTGATCCAGGCAGATTTCCTGGTTTGGGTGCCCACACAATTCTATTTATTTAAAAACTTATCAAATTCTACACTTGTAAAATATTTAATTTATTGCTGTTCAATTATATCTAAACAAATCCATTAGAAAATAAATTTATTACCATAACAAAAAAATGTATGGTCATGATGTTCCTAAGTGGTAGAAGGCCTTATCACCTGCAGAAGGCACTGAGTTAGATACCAGTATTATGGAAATTTTCCAAAATATAAAAATATAAGTTTTTAATAGACCAAAGGCCCACTATGGAGCCAGGGAAGCCAAGGCTTTCCTAGGTTACTGGTTCTTGTGATCATACCAAAAAGTTTCAGAAATGTCATAGTAGCAGACATGAGTTTATTAGATGAACTAAGAAAAAGGAAAGAAGGCAGCACTCTCAAAAAAGAGAGTGGGTCTTCTCAGAGATGAGACAGACAGTATGTACCTCCTACCTTCTTGTATCATTGGAGTTCCCAGAGAATTATTCAGAAAGTTCTGCCAGGTTTACCTCTTAATTTTTGAATGACATAAGATGACATCAGATTTCAAGTCCCCACTGTACATGGTCTTATCCGTACATGGAAGGGAGATTTAAAATCCTAATCAATTCAAGGAAAATCTGGGTCATTTTGAGTCATCCTAACTGGTTCTAATTATCATAATTCCCTGAACTGTGAAAACTGGTGTGTGTGAAGTTCATTACCATCCCATCCCAGGGTAACTTGTGTTAATCTTTTTGGCAAGGAGAAGCTTTACTTTGGGCCTACATTTCTCCAGTAGGTAACTGGTTGTTTGCCCAAGACTGTAACATATCATATTGACTTAAACCAGGCAGAATGTCAGGTAAATTTTTTTTTACCTGCAATAAACCATGTTGGTTTCAACACAGGAGGTCTTGCTTATAGAATTATCTCTTTAACTTTATGTACCCACCTCTCAAGTCTGTTTGTTACCTATCAAGTTGATAAGCACTACAGTTTTTTCTGAGTTTAAATCCCCAAAGAAAACTTCTTAAAGGTATTTTTAGCTCTTCTAGTATTTTTTCAGTGAACCATTCCCAGTAGTATTGTTTGCTGTAAAAATAAAGCAGCAAATGATAAAACAACTCGTTCTGCTCATTCTTTGTGTAACAGGCACAGTTGAAAGCCGGCCGGCTAGGAAGACTGCAGTTCAAAGCACCCTCCTTTACCCTTTCCCATGTTGTCTATTGTCCTTAGCAGCCTCACCCCCGAGGGGCCAGCTCAGACAGTGCTGCAAGTTATGCGATGGTTTTATAAAGTTTTAAGTATTGTAAGAGGTATTGAGAGTAATGAATATAACAGTTCAGTAATTTAAATGTTTATTATTTTCAATGGAAGGATTTTGATTAAAAAGAAGCCAGTTGACATAGAAATATTAGTGAAATTTCTTACCTGCAAGAGAAGTGGACATTTTGCATTTAAGGGAAAATTATAATGTGCTCATTTTTAGAATAAAGAAATTTGGCATTTAAAAAAATATACATATATATTATGGGAGGGGTGTAGAAAAGCCCTTATCTGGCGTGAGGGAGCACCTGAGTTTCACACCCAGCACTACAAAAAGCTAAACTAAATATTATAATACAAATAGTACTATAACAAAAATATTAACATTTTATTATCATATTTAAAATACAGATATTAAACTAATATTATCATACAAATTAACATAATTAATAAAATATTGTTAAGTTACTCTAGAATTCATGAATTAATACCAATGTAATTTGTCTTTATAAAAAAATTGTGGGTGTAATTTATTGTTTAATTTAATTTGTTCTTGATTCTACAACAGTTGTAATAATGAATGTCGTCTGGCTCATTTTTTACTCAGCAATATTAGCATTAATATTTATTAGTATTTGTTTACTTTGTATACTTTGTATACAACCAGGGATATGAAAAATTGTGATTTATATGTGTAATATGAATTGAAATGCATTCTGCTGTCATATATAACAAATTAGAATTTTAGTTAATCAATTAATTAATTAATAGAATATAACATACCCATGTATTTCCTAATAAAATGAGTCATTCTGAGAAATGCTTTGTTAGGCAAATTTGTTGCCCAAACATCACAGGGTGAATACAAACGTACCTGCTATAGTCTATTCCACAGTTTATGTAGTGGCACCCCCTCCTCTTTATTAAGATACTTCAGAGACTTTCACCATAATTGTTCTTATACTATCAGCGAGGATTTCTGCAAAAGACTTTAAATGTGGTTAGGCTTCCTGTTTTTTATTGCTCTCTTACAATAACTAAATTTGGCAGTGGACTTGGAGGAGACCAGCATTTAAGATTCTCAGCACCCCTTTCTAGTTTTTTACAATATTTATAGACTAAAGAGTTTCATAAGTTTATAGTCTAAAATTATATGTGATTTTTTGTATGAGTTTTCAGGCTGGAGGTATGTTTACAAAAGCAGAGTGTGATAAGGGATATTGGCTTCTAGCATTGGACCAAGCCTTAACATGGGTGTTTATACTTTAAAGAAAAGTAGGTAGATCCTGTGGAAAGTCCTTTACAGTCTAAAAGTTAAGAGTGAATGGTGATAAATAGGTTCCTTGAAAACCAGGGCTGGGGGAATCCAGGACTCTCCCTTTCTCATGAACTAATTTTCTCAAGAGAATGACCTTGGCTTATTTTTGTTTTCAGGACTGGGTTTATTACCCACTACTGTAAAAGAAAACAAACACATACACACACAAAAACTACTTTTATGTAGACTTCTGCAAATTTTGAGCCTCTGAATTCCCCATACCCCTACACACTGGGTATAAAGTTCTAAATATTTCTGGACTATTTCAGAGGGATGAATTGATTTATGTGGAAGTCCTTTCTGGACCAGCTGCAGCCAATTAACTTGCTTCCTGATAATTCCTAAGTGTCCACCTTCATGTGTCCTTCATCAACTTGTATTATTCTTGAAGACAAGGAGGATGGTAGAAAAACAACTTTCTGAAGTACCCTTTTCTGTTCCCCAAATCTTGGCCAATTTAATGGAACAATAGGAATTGTATTAATGGATGCTTATTTTCACTTGGGTTTCCAAAGAATGTAGTCACTTTAGTGTTACCTGCTGAAAGCTTCTTTCTTGTGTATACTCTATGTTCTTTATGATGCCTGTCCCAACTGTACAAGACAAACTAGTACTCTCACTGCTTCTGTAGTCTGGCTTATAAAACCCCTCTCCATGTGGTAAGTGATGCAGAACTGAGGGCTCTGTGGAGAGAAAAGCCACTTGGTAAGCTGGCTGCCACTGAGCAAAGCATCAAGAAAAAGAGAGATGCTTTTTTTCTGGAATTACATTGAGAGGATCTGAAGTGTTAGTTGGCAAAGCATCTCAAGGGTCAGATATTACTCCTGGAGCTTCCCTATAAGTGTCTCTCAACAAACCTTATATGTAATTTCCCATCTCGGGGTATCTTCTTTGAACACTTGGAAACCTGTCCCACTTCCCTAGCACAACTGGATTGTGGGTTTTAGAAGGTGGCCACCATCATATATGCAGTCTATTATTGACTAAAAAGTTGTCATGTGGCACATGATTGTGTAAAGGTATAGTTTGTGACAACTTTGAGGTTGTTGTTGGTTACTCAGCATAATTTTTTTGAGGTCCATTAAAATATTTACATGTATCAATAGTTCATCCCTTTTTAAGACTGAGTAGTATTCTATGGTATTCATGTACCTCAGTTTATATATTCACTTATTCAGAAACATTTTGGTTTTTGCCTTTTTGAGGCTATTATGAATAAAATTGCTGTGAACAACCATGTGAAAATTGTTGCATGGATTAAATTTTATTATCACTGAGATTAAGGCTAGGAGTGAAGTTACTAGAAAAAAAAACATTTGAACAAGGTATATAGTTTAATTTTTATAATAATAATAATAATAATAATTATTATTATTATTTAATTCTGAGTGCCAATGTTTGTTAACACTTAGTACATCTATGTCCATGAGAGTAATTGGACTATCAATTACTTTTGATACTCTTTTTGACATCAGGGTAACAGAAGCTTTATAAAATTAATTCAGAAGTTTTCTTTTCTATCTATTTTCTAAAGAGACTATGTAGACTGTTGTTATTTCTTTAAACATTAGGTAAAATTCTTTAGTGCAACTATTTGGTGCTAAATGTTCTCTTTCAGATGTTTTTAATATTCTGAATTAAATTTCCTCAATAGATGTAGGACCATTCAAAATTACATATTTCTTATTGGGGGAGTTGTAATAGTTTCTATTTTTCATGAAATTTATGCATTTTCCCTAAAATGTCACATTTATATGGGTGGAGATTAGTTTTGTAATAAACTGACAAACTAATGAATGACTGTACCACTTTGCAATCCCACCAGTAAAGAATGAGAGTATCTGTTGCTCTACATTCTCCTAGAATTTTGTCTTATCTGTGTTTTGGATTTTTTTACCATCCCAATAACATAGTGGTACCTCATTTTATTTTAACTTGCAATTCCCTATTGATGAATAATGTTGAATGTCTTATCATATATGTTACTTTGCCATTTATATATCTTCTCTGATAAAAGTCTGTTCAGATGGTTTTTGCCCATTACTTCATCAGGTGGTGGTTGTTGTCATTGTGCATATAAGTTTGAATTGAGCTTGAACAGTTCTTTGCATATTTTGGGTAAGCTTCTATTATCACATTTGTCTTGCACAAATATTATTTACCACTGTGAATTCACACTTCATTCTTTTGATGTTTATTTCATTCCTGCTAACTTTAAAAGTCTGCCCTAAGTCCTACACAGTGTACTTTTAATCTCAGCTATTTTAATTTTTATATATGAAATTTCATCTTTTATTTTTTGCTATCCTCTTTGACTTGATTGTAACATTTTTATGGTCTTCTTCAGTAATGCTATAACCTTCTTATTTTTGTCAGTTTGTATTTTCTACTGATTATTCTTCTATTTTCTCTTTGTTTTCATACGAGATAATTTTTGTGACGCTTTTAATTTTTCTTTCTTTTTTCTTTTTCTTTTTCTTTTTTTTGTGTTAGACAATGTGGTATTCCTATAAATATGCAAATATTGAACTTTGGATTGGGACACAATCAGTACTTGAAAATCTTTTTATCCTCTGTTAATTTTTCCCCACTGCTCAGGATTAAGCATGATTATGAGCACAGATGGTTCATCTGTTTTCCATTCTTGATGGAAGAAATGGACTTTGTTCTTGGCCCTGTGTCAGGGTCAGGGATCACTTCATCATGTCAGATGGTTCTTTTCTGACCTTGGGTAGTTTTCTAACACACATATGCTGACTGGTAATGACAGGCCTTTTAACTTGATTTCCACCCACTTGTACTGCTTCACACTACTTAATTTACTCTCTGCCTCACTTACAGATGTGCTGCTCCCACAGTCTAAGGTATTCTGGACTCCAGATTTGTATTCTGAGCTCAAATATTGCTTTTTTTGTGGGATCTCACAATTTTCTCTCAAATGGTTTTTAATACCTTGAAAGTGTTTTGTTGTTTGTAGTACCTTAAAAAAATTTTTTCTCTTAAAGTTATCTTTCCCATTTGTTGATCACTGCTCTAATTCTTTATTTTTACCACAGTATTCTCATTGGTAGGGGCAATTGGTAAATGTCTGTTTGGGTACATATGGACTGTGGCTTGAGCCGGGATGAGTAGTATGCATTTGTCACCTGATGAACCATTTGGTGCCCCTAATGTGTGACCCTTAATTGCAGCATCTTAATGGTTTACTATACTATTTATTATATATTTATTAATCATTTTCTACAACCTCATCCCTCAGGATCTGTCTTTAAGAATGACATTTAAGTGAATGTCCATTTTTATGTTAACTTCTGTCAGTTTTTCTGTCATGTTATTCACATATAAATGTCACATATTGAAAGAAACTTGGTAAATGCAGAAGAATATTTCCAGAGAATACTGAAACATCCTAAATACTGAAATTAATTTCCCATCTTTTCTGATTTTGCTTACACATTTTCTAGTGCTGAAAATTTAAGTATAAATCTTCCATAATTGAAATTCTAAAATTTACAAAGATATTGACTTAAGCATGTCATTGATTTTCAGAGAATACTTTCTTTCACTGTTAATATCTATTTAATTTTGAGTATTAGTGCAATACTAAAAATTGAAATTTTATCTGGCTCCTAAAAGTCATCTTGACTATCAGATATTCATTATTTCTAGGATTATAATTCAAGTACAAATTAGGTGTCCACAGATTGAACTTTCTTGCAGAACATTATATTTATAAGAAAAGTATTTGATTAACAATTAAACCAGCTCTATCTACTCTTCACTAGTTCTGGGATTATTAAAAATTTATAAAAAAAAAAAGAAGGCACTTCATCTCGGCTGCTGCAGTAGTCTGGTGCTTCACTTCCCTGTTTTCCTCAGGCTTGTGTGCTCAGCGTTGGAGGTGGCGTTGGTGCCAAGAGCGGCTCCACCAAGTTAAAGGTGGGGGTTGGGGGTCCGCAACCTGCAGAGGGGCCAACACACATCTCCCATCCTCAGCAAGCTCCCCCATCTTGCCTCCAGGCTAATGGTCCAGAGGCAGAATACCGCCCACCAGAAGAGCTGGAAGGGGTGTGGGTGAGTGCTCAGAGACTAGCAGGGCTCAGAAAGGGAGGGGCGCACCCACTATTATTGCTGGCCAAAACGAAACCGCCTATGCCACAGAGCAAGTGCCCTAGGTAAGACTCCTGGCTGTGGCCCATGGGCCTCTGAGTAAGTTGACTTACAGACTTATGCCTGTAAGTCTGCCCAGCTTCCCACTTGCTGGGTTCCCACTTAATGGGAAGGGAACCAAGTGTGTGTGTGGAGGAATAAGCTAGCTTGCAATAAACACCTCTTTGCTGCTTACATCAATCTTGGTCTCTGGTGGTCTTTTGGGGGTCCCAAATTCGGGCATAACAGCTGCCCTCCAAGTGAATTCAGAATCTCTGAGGGGGAGGGGGGTGCTGCTTGACCGGCAGCTAGCCCTGCAAGAGGCCCTGGGTGTCTCCAGAAGGTGGAGCTGACTGGCCACCTGCCCCCTGAGTGCCCTCTGAAACCTGGTGAACAGACCCAGTTGGTGCGCTGTCGGCCCCAGCAACCTGTACCTACCCTCCACTGCATCCCAACGCAGCGCACCACTCCTTAAGCCCTGTTGAGGAGCTGGAATAGGAGGTGTCAGTGCTGCAGCATCGCAGCTGCTGCCTGAAGCTTGGCCCCAGCCCCTGAGCTGAGTGGTAAACAGCTGCGACGCAGGCTCCAGGTACAGACGCACACACTGCATGAGTTGGAGGAGCAGCTGGGGGATGCCCGGCTGCCTTGGCCTCCCAGTTCTCCCTCCCAAGCCTCTGCTACAGTCTGCAGGAGCACCCAGGGATTCTGCCTGGGCACATGCCTAGCTCAGCTCAGCCAAGAAGATGTAGTTCTGCATTCTGAGAGCACCTCCCTATCAGAGTCTGGGGCCAGCCATGATAATGAGGAATCCTGTGGCTGCTTCTCTCTGGCAAAGCACCCCTCCCCACCAAAGGTTTGGGACCTGCTGCAAGCAATATCTTGAGGGTACCCTGAAGGGCGAACCCCATGGAAACAACCTCTGTCAGATCTGTAAGGGGATCTGAAGAGCCGGAGAAACTCTGTGGACACCAGCCCCACATGCTTGCTGCCCAGGAGTGCCTCCAGTTGAGGGGCAAAGTGTGCCTGCCAGCTGGGACGCTGGCCCTCAGCTCTGCAAGCCTGAAGGCCATCAGCAAGGACTCTCAGAAGGGCTTACCCCTGGAGGGCCCTGCTTCAGATCATACCTTCCTCTTTGCAGCTCGCACTTGCTGCAGCAACAGCTCTGAGGCCCTGATGGGGGAGCTGGGGGAGCTGGCTCTCTTCCTGCTTCCCCTGCCACTGGCCTACCAGTCTGAAAGAGCAATGAGGTGATGTATGAGCAGGCCCTGCCTTCTCTCACACAGCTGTGCCCCCAGACCCTCCCTGGGGCACCAGGCCTAGCTTACATGTTCCTGCTTCCCATAGAGGCTCTTCTCTCACCTGTATTTGGAGACTTCCTCTTGGACTATTCCTTACACCGGGGACCTGCCCGCATGGGGCACGCTGGGGAGAGCTGCTACCTACAGCTGAGGTAACAGGACAACTCTTCCTCCAGGATGGCCTCCTCACCCATGCTCCCTGGCCCAACACCCATGTATGCAGCTGATGGCAGCAGCCCCCTCCTCCACTGCAAGGACCCCGACACCCATGCCACCCTACAAAGCCCTGTGGCCTGCCCCTGGAAACTGCTGAGAGTCCAGAGGTGCACCCTAACCCTTTGCAATGGATGCCCCTATCCACCCATATTGGCCCGACTGGTGAGCAGAGTGGCCACAAGAACCTTGCCCTGTAGGGGCTACGGGACTGATACATCCAGAACTCGGGACTGGCCATGGGGTTCCAGTGTGGGCCTATGCTCCCTTATGTGAACCCACCACACCCGCCCTTCCTCCATGCCTCCTTCTATGAGGTGGGCAATGTGCTGTACAGGGCCACCAGCCAGGCTACAGTCCCGCACTCTGGGAGTTTCAATGCACCCTCTGTGTCCAGCAGGTATGGGGGGGTGCTTTTACGGATGAATAGAGGTCTCTTGAAGCAATTGGTAAAGATATTCATGCCAGGGGTCAGCTAATCATGATAGCCATGACTGGGACCACAAGGAAACTAGCTGCAGTGTTGACACAGGTCATTTTCAGGTGTGACCTGCATTAGTCCTTGGGGTCTTGATAAAGGGGGATCTTGGGCACTGGTAGTAGTTCCTTACCAAGTCATTGAAGTTGGCTGGAAATGAGCCTTGAAGTCAGGGTGCTGGGAGGAAGGGACATCATATGCCCTCAACTTTCTTTTCCTGTTTTCCTGTGCTTGCCTATTTAAATAAAGGTATTGTGTTCAACTACAACTAAACAAAAATATTTTTTTTAAAAAGAGGGGGATATTAAAATACCATTTTTAATGTTTTTCATAGCCTTGAATTTCAAGATTTGAGAATTATTTTGATATTGAGGATTGTTTTTTTGAAGCAAAATAAATATTTCCAGCTGCTGTCTTTCGATTTTTACCTCCACATATGATTAAAAGGGAGCAACTATACATTTTTTTCTGTGATGAAAGGGTGATATTTGAGTTACTTGTGAAAACATGTTGTGCTTAGCTGGCTGTCTGACTGCATCACAGATGCTCATGTGGCAGATACAAAGCCTGATGCAATGAATGCTTTGTCTTTTGTTTTATCAAGACAAAAACCCAGTGCAACCTTGATTCTGAGAAAAAAGTGAGATTACAGAGAAAACTGAGTGAAACCATCTTTTTCCCCAAAGGGGTAGAAAGTATATAAATATATGTATTTATATATATATTATATATATATATATATATATAATATTTAAGTATAAAAATATTTAAGTATAAAACATAAATATATTTATGTGTATATTTAAATATGAACATATATTTAAATAAGCAAACACTTCTCATTTTATCAAGTGAAACCAGATAGGCTTCATAACTCAAGCCAAAAAATTAAAGGATATGATTTTGTAATAATTTTTTTAAAGTTCCCCAAAAGTTGTCCTAACCAATTTAATTTCATTTCATTTTTTGAGAGAGAGAGAGAGAGAGAGAGAGAGAGAGAGAGAGAGAGAGAGATTTTTTTAATATTTATTTTTTAGTTTTTGGTGGACATAACATCTTTATTTGTATGTGGTGCTGAGGATCGAACACAGTGCTGCATGCATGGCAGGCAAGCACTCTACTGCTTCAGCCACATCCCCAGCCCCTAATTTTGTAATAATTTAAGACCTTTGATCCAACACAATGTGCTCTACCTTTCAAAACAATTTCTTCTAGAGACCATGTATGATGACAAGTATTCTGCCTGGTCTCATAATTCATTTTCTACATACAAATAGCAACTATACTTTAAAGAATTGCATTGGTAAATATAATTATGAAATATAATATGAACTTTTTACAAGTTTTTTTTCCAGTTTCAATAATCTGTCATTGTCATTTTCAAGTCTGTAAGGGCTTTGAAGGGGACTCTATGATTCTTTTTCACATCATTTTCTCAATACATTTTGATCAGGCTAGGACCAGTTTGTCACAGATGCATGAATTCCTTCTCCTAACTCTGTCAGGAGCATTAGTTTATTCTACATGTGTAACCACTGAAATAATCTAACTTTGTGAATGACATTTGCATACTCAACCTCCTTGTTAGGCAGAGGAGGAAATACAAGTCATGTTGTTTAAGGGATTTATCCAAGATGATGGGAGGACTGCTATATAACTTCACTGGTGTGTAAATTTCCTAACATGACTGCACCATATTGTCATGAAATTAGTGACTTTAAACAAATTTCTTGTATTACAGCTTTAGTTTTCAGAATTCTGGAGCCAGTTTTCTTACCTTCAATCAAGATGTCCACAAGACTGCCTTTCTTCTGGAGGCTCCAGGGAAGAATCTGTTTCTCACCTTTTTCAGAGTCCACCTGCTTTTCTTACTTAAGACCAGTTCTGTCACATTCAAAGCAAGTCACTACACCCGTTGCATTTGTCATCACCTCTCTTATTTCTGACATGTTTCTGTCTTATAAGGACTCTTGTGATCACATTGAACTACCCTGGATAATTAACAATTTTTTTCCTACCTTAGATTCTTAACTTGCTTTTTTAAGTCCTTTTTACCAGAGTCACAGATTTCAGATTTAGCACACAAACATCTTTGGGGAATACATTATTTTCTCTAACTTAACAGGTAATTTTGCCATGTGGACATTTTTCTTCATTAAATAATGTTACATATTATACTTTATCACTGCATCAACAAAGAGACAAATATGACATAGGCCTGATTTATTACTATATACTCCTAATTGTGACAGCTGAATTTTTCTTCTCATTTAGAAAGAAAGAAAAATTAAACCATTTCTTTGACTATTGTACCTACCAGATAAGTAGGCCCTGGAGGACTGAGATAAAGGGTCTCAAATGTTTGAATTTTCCCTACTTTTTCTTTCACTCACTTCCAGTGTCATAGCTAAACTGCATAGGAAATTACATGCTAAACTTTGGAATGGTCACCACATATGGATACTTTTAGTATGATTAAGAGTCCACTCATCAATGCAGTTTTGTTTATCCTGTTGCTGAAGAGCTATGCAGACAACAGCCTGACACTCAGGAATGACACCATCATATCAACACAGTTCCATGTTCATGAACAAGTACTTTTGCCTGAGAGTCTCACAAATAATGCCTTCAGCCTCCATGCTCTTTTGAGTGTTCCAGCTTTGTAAGATCCAGAGAGAAATGTATATATTCTCTGAGGTAAAGATCTACGTGCATCCTTTTTTTCACACTGCTGATATGATATCTAACTCATGAAAAGAAGACTATGTGGCACATTGTAATAGTGACTGATGGCCAATGTCCTCCCAAGTGAAGGTTCATCCAGAGGACCCCAGGCCACAGCTGCACAACATCTTCAGAGTTCCATGTCTCAGCAACCTACCTTTACACAAGGAGCTACCTACATCATGTTATGAGACTGTGTCTCTCATGGATTAACATAATAGAGTGTAGAATATTTTTAGAATGTCTGAAACACTGTCTTGAGCCAGTTTTCAGGTCCGGGGCAGAGGCTTGTCGGATCCCCTTCCTGAGCACACAATTTAGTCCATAACCAACCTCTTGCCTTTCTGGGCTCTCATACTCTACACTTGTATTTCCCTCATCACCCCAGGATCAGGTAAAAAACCACTAGGAACAGCTCTTGTGCCCCAGACCCCACTGGCATTATTAAAAAATTGTCCTAAATAAGCTTAATCTCCTTCATCTGTCCCTTCCCATAAAGTAGCTTGGCCACAGTTCCCCTCCCTTCCTCTGCATGCACACCACACCCTAGGGGACTCCTGAGTGTCACTTGGTGAGGCATGGCCCTTCCTTCATGGATCTGTGAGAAAATAAGTATCCCTAAATGGCAGTTCTGTCTTGAAGTATTTGTTGTCCCACACTGCCACAGTTATAAGACCTGTAAAACACAGACAGGTCTTTAAAAACAAGACCCACTGAAACCTGGCACTGAATCAACTGAATAGTCCTAAGAGCTCACTGAATCCAAGTTAAGCCTATGAGAATCCAGGAATGTAGCAATAGAATTGGTGAGCTAAAATTCAGAAACTGTTATATAAACAGTAAGACATTTAGAATGCAAACACAAAATAAGATATATTTATATAAAGAGTTAATGAGAGCTGGTTCCTAGTCTGTCCTATAGATAAACAAATATTTACTTATTCCATATTAGTTACATATGAAAAGCTTTGTAAGTACTATCTCATTTAATCCTCATTATAGGTACACAGGTTTAGAGGTCTTATATTTTTAGTACAGATTTAGAAATTGAATCTCAAAAAAATTAACTGCCTAAAGTAACAAATAGTAAGACACATAGGCATATTTTCAATTATATTCTGCCTGACACTTGTCATATCTATAATGTAAAATAATGTTTCTGAACTTTCACAAATATATTTTTGCAAAAGATTCAAAAGTGTATGAATTGAGGACATTTCCATGGACTTGGAAAGTATCTTAAAAAAAATACAGGAATTGAAAATTTTGCTAAAGAGAGAATAAATTGGAAAATGTACTGGGATTTTTTAGTCAGGTAGATGGCCAGAAAGAGCTGTCACCATTTTTAGAGTCATGCCAAGGGCTATGAAGTTTGTATGTTTTGTTAGTTACTTAAAATTCAGGGAAAAAAGCCTCTCAAGTGCAAGGGGGGGGTGGCACCATGAGCTCAGTTTTGTCCATGCTACATTTAGCCAGCTCATTTTGACCTTGCCAACTTTACTTTTAGGATGTCAAGGTGAGGACATGTGTCTCATAACAGTGATTATAGTTCATTTAAAGCAAATCCCCATTTTTCTGAAAAAAATATACATCAGATTTTATGAAAATGTGGATGCCAAACTTGAGGACAGAAAAGAAGTGAGACATCTCTTATACTGAGGCTGGGTAATGTAGAGACGTGTTAATCAATAGCCTTTAGAGAGTTTATATTTTCATAATTTCAAATGAAAAACTAGCTACATAGGACTCTCTTCTTTGAAAGTACACTCATATTTATACCCAATTCAATTTAAGGAGCCATTTGGTGAAAATTTAAAATGCATAAATTATATTGGTGCACTGCAAAATAAATCAGAGATAAAAATCTCCAACTCTCCAAATTTTTCAGGAGACTCAGCCTCTGCCTCCAATTTAGTTGTGCATAACATTTTTTTCCATCTAACAACATCTTTGCTTTAAATTTTTCCTTTCTCTCTCTCTAAGGAATCACTTTTGCACCACTGATTCTCCCTTTAATTCCATATCTATACGGGTGAAACAAACTCACAAATGTCTTACTCATTTGGAAAAATGTCTTTTAAAACTCTGTATGTCTGTCTTTCTAATAAGATAGTGATTATTCTTTAGTTTGGCAGTCCCATTTGAAATAAAATTTCAAATGACTTGATCGAGTGACAAAAAATATATATCATTGTGTTTAATAATTATTTGCATGTTGATTTTAAGATTATTTTGTTATTGATTTTTGACAAAGTCTCCGTCTAAGAATATTAAGGCATTAAGTATTTTTGAGGTCCTGGCCAAAAATACTTATAAGAAGCAATATATATTAAGGTATTAATAATTGGACAAAGAATACTTTTAAGAAGCATTATATATTAAGATATTATTATTTTTGAATACCACTTATGGCATGCTAGAAGTCTCTACTTGGAGTTGTTAATCTATTCTTGAGCA
Organism: Ictidomys tridecemlineatus; assembly: GCF_052094955.1. NCBI lineage: Eukaryota > Metazoa > Chordata > Mammalia > Rodentia > Sciuridae > Ictidomys > Ictidomys tridecemlineatus. Next base: position 50,730 of record NW_027521806.1, on the reverse strand, counting down.
CTCTTAGCTACTAACACTTTAAATTCTTTAAGTATTGCTTCTGCTTTAATATCTGTCTTCTTTCCTATTGCAACTCCAGACACATACCTTTTAAAAATGTTGGACATTTCCTGCATGTCTCATGATTTTTTTTTATCTCTGTTTATTTTCTCTGTGTTTCATTTAAGATATTTTTATACATATGCCTTCTTTTTTATAATCCACTAAAATGTGATATTAAACTCATATACTATTATAGTTTTTATGGATTTTTTATTTCTAGAGTATCCATTTTATTTGTATAAATTCTAGTACTCATAAAAATCTTCTATTTCTTCTCTTCTTCTTAAACCTATAGATCAGTTGTGTTAAAGTCCTTCTATATCACAGTTCATAGCTGGCTCCTCTGTGATAGTTTCTATTGCTGCTTTTTGTCTTGGTTATTAGTTATGTTGTCTCACCTTTTCACCGCCCTACAGTTTGACACTGTGCCAGTATTTTCTCAGAGGATCTCAATGATAAATTATACTGTTGACATTTTCTTTTCTTTATTAAGGCATAAATAGCAGGGGCTAATTTTCCTACATTCAGAATTGGAAAAATACTCAAAAATAAAACCATCTGAAAACCCAGAAAACCTCTTCACAAAAGTCAAAGACCAAGAATCCCAATTTATTGTTGAATGAGCATTAAATTAGCTTGCAATGCACTTCATGGGAAATACACAGGAGGCATTGCAAAGACAAGAAGAAATCTCACCCCTTTGAAGCCAGAATTAGACAGGCAGAAAGGCAAGAGTAAGATCTACAAAATGAAAGGATTGAAATATTAATTTCTTCAGACACTTCGTCCATCTTTATCTAAGAACCTGTCCCTGCTTCAACATGTCGCTAAGGTAACCTGTTCCAGGAATTGCCCCTCTCTAAAGTGAGGTGTAAAAGTTGTTAATTAATGTGTCTTGGGCTTCTCCATCAGTCCCTTCCCCTGTACATCTGCTTTTCACCTTTTGGCCTTCTTACTAAACTTCTCCTGGACCTAGCCACTTAAGCAGAAAAGAGAAAGAAAGGGAAAGAGAAGGAGAACAAAGGATGCCAAGGACATATAAAAAGGCAAAACACCCTCCCTTCTTGGGATACAAATGTAAGGGTCCGGCGAACATCGGAGAAAGAGATCACCAAGAGACCGACTCATGCAACAGCAAACAGGGATTTATTGAGGATCTTATTCAGCACGCTGGGGCTCCAGGCTCACTCAAGAAGGGAGAGTGGCCAAAAAGCCCCAAGCAGGGGTTGAGCAGTGCTTAAGTACACTTTTTGGGGAGGGAAGGGGCTTTGCATACATCAGAGCAGATCATCATGAGGCACGGGAAAATTGAACAACAACTCTCAACCATGATTAGTTCATTCATTGGCAGGAACAGGTCGGGCAGGGGTGATAGATCACTCCTAAAAAGGGGGGTACATTCAAACTGATTGGTTTGGGCCCTGAGATTCCTATGTGCCAAGCTGCACAGGGTCCTAGGTTATTTAATAACTAAATGGTCAGGGGGAATATCTACTGGGAGGTCCCAGGAATTGTCCTAACAGCTACAGGAATTTCAGGTTTTGAGTGTAGCATAGGAACTTAACAATACCTGGTCCTTTACATTTTAACTCAGGCTTTGCAGCTTAGATAGTTTACCCTTTCACCAGGAAACCAGCTATGGACTCCTTCTCCCTTTTTGAAGAAATCTATCTTACCACCTATAAAAAAATGCTTTATTTGCTTTCTTGATGTGCATCTCTAATATTATACTTCATCATGTGAGGGAAGCACGACTTTTCACAGATAATCAGTGGTATGATTGTGACATAGAAGCTACAAACCATTGAAGATAGGTAAATAAGTGGTCTTTTTATCAAAAGAAAAAATCAAAACTGCATACCTTTCCAAAGGGAAGATGTTAAACTTTGCAGCAAAAACTGAGCATAACCACCAGAGATGGAAAGGTGGGAAAATACCCTTTGTGATATTTATATGTTGAAGAGATGACTCCAAAGATCCCCAGGAAGACTCCAGAAATACAAAACTGGCAAGAGTTCCATTCAGCATTTTAAAAGATTTATATACTTGTCACAGCAGCAGAAAGAGCACTTACAATGTCAAGCTTTCTAAAAAGAAGTTTAAAATACAAGGTTCTCTTTCCATATGGCACAAAGAACATATTGAAATTTACTTTTCTAAAATTTTAGATCGGTATTTACAGTTATTCCAGAAAAAAATTGCACTTGGTTGGGGCTGGGGTTTCAGTTTTAGCAGGTTTTAAAAATGTTCTGTCCACCTCTAGTTTACCAGTGTTCCTGAGGTTCATTTCCCTCAGGAGGATGTTCCTAAATTGTGGCTGAAGATCCACATCTTTTTTCAATAAATTCTGAGACCACCCGTAAACAGCTTAAAAATCACATGGATATTTCCAGTGGAAAACCAGTTATGTTTCTGAAGCCCTTCAAGATTCCACAATTGTCATTTCTCTTCCAGACAGGTGTCTCTTCTGCCACCCAAGGGCCTTCTGCTAAATGCTGCAGGTATTCTCAGGCCTCAAAGCAAGTGCAGATCTTAGTGTGATATCTCATCTCCCTCCTGGGCTCTCATATCAGGTTGCCTGCCACAGAATGTAATCACTGCCTAAAATTCTGAGACTCCAAAGATCTTACTCAGACTTTGAGAAGGTTTTGCCTCAGGTAATTTACTTTCTGTGTAGAATTTTCTGAGGAAAACTCATATTAAAGAAAAATATATTCATGATACCTGCCAAAATGGTAAGGCAGCTGGGCATGGTGGCTCAGGCCTATTGAAAAACCAACCTCTACCTCAGAGAAAAGCCTGTCCAAAAAAGGGACATGACCTTTGTCCTTGGAAAGACCCACAGAGCACTCCTAGGCACATTCCCACCCTGCTAAATTGTTTATCTACAAATAACAGGAGAGATATGCTGCACCAGGTGTCCCTGACTCAGTCAGGTTAGGTGGGGATACATAGCAACCCCCCTAGCATCTACCAATCAGCATGAGACAGGGAAATACCTGGGATGCCAAATGACCCACCCAGTAGTTTATGGTGTTTGGAAACCAAGTAATTCAGCATGAACACCCCTCTTGGCTTAAATCAATCAGTTCAAATGAATATCCCTTTTGTAGTAACCAATCACCCTTACCCAACTAGTTCCTGCCAGTGAATGTGCTAATCATGTTTTAGAGTTGTTATTTGATTTTCCCACGGTGTGTGATGATTTGCTAAGAGATGCTATGTTGTATGTGGGGGTCCTTGCCTTCTCCAAAGAATGTATATGACTGCTGGAAACCCTGGGCTTGGGGCCTCTCAGTGTCACCAGTTGCTGTGTGCACACGGAGGACTGAGCTAGCTCGCAATAAACACCTCTTTTGTGCTTACATAGATCTTGGTCTCTGGTGGTCTTTTAGGGGTCCCGAATTCGAGCATAACACTATAATCCCAGTAAAGCCAAAATAAGACAGTTAGTCAGTGTACATAGGTAAATCAAGTCAGGTACAGTAAAGGAGGCCAATTTAGAGTGAGTCTGGGAAGTTGTCCCCTGAGGGATCTTATTAAGAACCTGCCCCCCTATCTGTTGCCAAGGTAACCTGTCTCAGTAATTTCTCCTCTCTACAGGGAGCTATAAGGTTGTTAATGTGTCTTTGGCTACTCTGTCCTGCCCTTACCCCTTCAGCCCACCTGTTTCCCACGTTTTTTTAATTGATTTTATTTTTTTAAAATACGTGACAGCAGAATGCATTGAAATTCTTATTACACAATGGAGCACAATTTTTCATATCTTTGTATATAAAGTGTGTTCTCACCAATTCATGTTTTTATACATGTACTTTTTTGAATTACAATTCTTATTACACATATATATCACAATTTTTCATATCTCTGTTTGTATATAAAGTATGTTGATATCCAATTTGTGTTTTCCTACATGTACTTTGAATAATGATGTCCATCACATTCCACCATCCTTGTAATTCCCTTCCTCTTACCTTCCCCTCCCACTCCTTTTCCTTACCTATAATTCATGCCCTCCTACCAACCATTCCTGGGCCTAGTCACTTAATCAGGAAGGATAAAGATAAGGTGGGAAAGGCAGGGGAACAAAGGAAGCCTAGGACATATAAAAATGGCAAAACATCTTATTTCTTGAAATGTCACGATACCAGCTATGGCCCCATTTTCCCTCATGGGAGAAGTCTATGTTACCCTTTTTTAAAAATCCTACTTCATATGCTTGCCTCAGCATGCTTTTCTAATTTTCAAACTTCAACATGTGGGGAAGCAGGACCAATAACCAGCAGTATCACCAGCAACTCAAGATGAAAAGCAGGCCTCTACCTCAGAGCAAAGCCTGTCCAAGGAAGGGACATGACCTTTGTCCTTGTAAAGACCCACAGAGCACTCCTAGGTGCATTCCCACCCTGCTAAGTTGTTTATCTACAAATAACAGGAAAGATATGCTGTGCCCTATGTCCCTGACTTAGGCTAGGTGAGGACCAATAGAAATCCCCTAGCAGCCACCAATCAGCATGAGATAGGGAAATACCTGGGATGCCATATGATCCTCCCAGTAGTTTATGGTGTTGGGAAACCATGTAGTTTAGTAGGAACACCCCTGTGGCTTAAACCAATAAGTTCAAATGAATACCCCTCTTGTAGTAACCAATCACACCTTCCCAACTTGTTCCCACCAGTGAATGTGCTAATCATGTTTTAGAATTGTTATTTTATTTTTCCACTATTTGTGATGATTTGCTAAGAGATGCTATGATGTGGGGATCCCTGCCTTCTCCAAAGAATGTATAAAACTGCTGCAAACCCTGGGCTCAGGGCCTCTCAGCATCACCAGTTGCTGTGGGCATTCGGAGGACAGAGCTAGCTCACAATAAACACCTCTTTGCTGCTTACATAGATCTTGGTCTCTGGTGGTCTTTTGGGGGTCCCGAATTCGAGCATAACAAGGAGACTGAGGAAGCCGGATGTCAAGTTCAAAGACAGTTTTGAAGCCAGATTTAAAGATAGGTAGTCAGTATAGTTAGCTAAATTTGGGCTAATATCCAGTTAAATAAAAAATGAAGGTCATGTTGAGAATGGAGTCTGAGGAAAAAAAAAGCAGAACAACACTTGGAATGATAATGTCCCCAAGGCCCTGAGCCCATCCAAAAGAAATGTTAATGAAACAGCTCCCAGCAAACAGGAGATGCTTCTAGCCCACCTGTGCCGCACCCTTCAGGCCTTCCCACCTACATTCAATCACTGAAAGATAACAGAGGACAGGAATGCAGAAAAGCTAGAAAAAGACCTCAGCAATAAAAGAGGGAGAACTCCTCCCATCTTCCACAGATTCAACCTCATGGGTCCCCTTCTTCTTCCAGTAGAAGTCTTCTCTGCTGTCCTTTAATAAAGCTTTTACTTTCCACTCTAACCTTGCCTCTGCTTGCTACTCTTGAAAGGGTAAAGTTTCTAAGCTGCAAAGCCTGAATTAAAATGTAAAATACCAGGCATTATAAAGTTTCTAAGCTGCAAAACCTGAATTAAAATGTAAAAGACTAGGTATTGTTAAGTTCTTCTGCTACACCCAGAACCTCAAATTCCTGAGAAAATTAAGACAACGCCCTACTGGCCATTTAGCCTAGGGCCCTGTGCAGTTTGTCACAGGGCCCGAACCAATCAGTTTGAATATGTACCCCACTTAGGAGTGACCAATCACCCCCGCCTGACCTGTTCCCAACAATGAATGTGCTAATTATGTCTCAGAGTTGTTGTTCAATTTTCCCGAGCCTCATGATGATTTGTTCTGATGTATGCAAAGCCCCCTACCATCTCCAAAAAGTGTACTTAAGCTCTGCTTGACCTCTGCTTGGGGCTCTTGCCTGCTCTATCTTCCTGAGTGAGCCTGAAACCTCAGCATTCTGAATTAATAAATCCCCTTTTGCCAATTGCATGTAGCCAGTCTCTTGTGTGGTCTCTTTCTCCGACGCTATGCCGAACCTTTACATTTGGTGCATTGGCCGGGAACTGCACATCGCCGGACAGGGAGACCCCAACAAAGGACTGCTTCAGAGGGTAAGTAAGGCACCTTTTTCTCTCTCTGTCTCTCTCTCTCTCTCTCTCTCTCTCTCTCTCTCTTTTTCTCTCTCTCTCCCCTCTTTCTTCTCTTTTTCTCCTCCTTGTTTTTCTTTCACGATGCTCGGGTTCGATTTCTGGCTCAGTGGAGAGTGTAAGCACCCAGAGAGCATCTGTCTTGTGTGATCACTCTTTTGTGATCGCTCAGGTTCAGTTTCTGGCGGTTTCTGGCTCAATGGCGGGCATAAGCCCCCAGAGGGTGTAAAGTCTCAGAGCCTCAGGTTGGGTTGGCAGTGTGTGGCTGTCAGCGAAGAGCTTAAGCTCCCCCTGGTGGTGGCAGACAGACATGTCCAGGAGCCACAGGCCACCCCTCCAAAAGACGCTTTAGGGGGGCTCGGGGGGATGGAAGTGCTCCCCATCAGGTAGAGGGGCAGACGAACCCTCGTCAGCGTATTTTGCTGCCAACCCGTCTGGCTTTGCCGGCTATTTTCTTTCCCTCTGGTTAAGTCGACTGTCTGTCTTTAATTTTTGCTTCTGGACTTGTGTTAAATGTTTACTCTGTGTCCGTGTTTTTCTCACGTTTGTATTGTCTCTCTGCACTTCAGAGTGGCCCACACTCAGAGTTGAGTGGCCCCCAGGAGAGTCCCTCCATCTCTCTCTAATCCGCAAAATCAGAGATATTGTCATTCAGCCGGGGCCGCATGGCCATCCAGATCAAGAGCCATGTAATCTCCTCCTGCATGGGTGGGGTCCGAGCAGTCTGCCTGGAGGATTCAACCCGGTGGTATAGTGGATCTGCCCCATCCCTGTTCCTCCTGGCCCCTCCACCCACCTGTCCTCTCCGCCCCTTCACTGTCTCCCCTCCCCAGAGAGGGGGTGTGCTCCAGCGGGCATGAGGGATGGGTGGGCGGGGTCAGAGGTATGATCGGCGGGGGACGGCCCCCCCCCTCTGCTGGCAACCAGCTGCCATCGGACACATTTCCACCACAGCTGGGCAGGAGGGGTCAGAGATGGAGTTGGCGGGGGACTGCCCCCTCCCTCTGTCCACCCAGTGAGCGGGGAAGGTGGCTGGGGGCACCCGGCCCTTTACCTCCCTTGTGGAGGCAGAAGAGACTGGGTCCCCAGGGTCAAGTTGCTTGGGAATGCAGCCCCAAAGTGGGTGGTAAACTTTGCTGCTCTTTGTTAAACAAAATTTGGAAAACAATGTTTTCTTTCCCTCCCATAGTCGGCTTGAGTGAAAATAGAGATGCCTGCTGGAGATTTAACAACTTTTACATCTCGCTTTGACTTTTCTCAAAGCCCTGTCCTCATTATTAAATTGGAGTTAATTGACTTTGGGGGATGGGAACCAAATTTTCAGTCACAAATTTTGACACTCCCGAGGGGGCTTTTAAGAAATCCCCACTCTGCTTTCTTGGGGAAGCCTACCACTCAAAACAACTACAAGCAGAAGATGAACTTTTTGGGAGCTGACTACTGAAAAGTTTGAAAAATAAATGCCTAGTGCCTAAGGTCAAACCAAACCAGAGAAAATGATCCTGTGTGTGGAGGATGGGATTAAGGGACTCCCAGCAGCTGCCAGAGCCATTTAGCTCTGGGAAGTTCCCTCAGTTCTTTCCTGCACAATGGATGCAGTAATGTGTTGATATTATTGATTGTTTTTTTTGGGAATGATCTGGGTTGAATATGTATCTAAAAGATGATTTTTTTTATTGTAACAATCTGGCATCTGAATGGGTTTCTAAAGCATTGCACTATCTTGCAGTTAAAAGTTGGTTTTGAGCAATTGTTTAGTTTGATTTCAGATAGTTCATGCTTGAAAACTTAAATACTTAGGATAAAAAAATTAAAAAGTTTCAATTTTGAACTGGGTAGCTTGAGAAAATTTCACTAGGTGAACCAGTGCATTAGTTTAGGCAAGGATAGTAAATTATGATGGTATTTGTTCCCCTCAGCCTATAAAATTCAGGAAAAGAGAGTGCTAAATTAGAACATTGGTCTGGCTTATTAAAATGACATTAAATAATTAAATAGCAGCAGTCTTGGAAATTTTTAAAGCTTAATTTCAGATATACATGATAGTGTGTGGTTCTTTTTAAAATTTTTCAGGTAAATTTAATGTAACTTAATGCTACTTTAGAAACTTCAGAACAAGGAAAATGGCTTAAAGGTCCTAAAGAAATTTCCTCTGATGGTAGAGAACCTATTTCTAGTTTTATGTAAGCAAGTTTTTCTAGTTTAAAAAAAATATGAAATTTTGGGAATTGCTTATTAAATTTGTATCATAATTTTCAACATCCAAACCTGGAAATTATAACTTAAGGTTAAAATGCCTTAGGCCTAAAGTGTCTGCTCAAAATAGCAATTTTTCCCTGCTCCTTCCAGACCTTAGCCAGGGTTTAAGCTGATATGCAAACAGAAGCAGCTTGGAGCTCAGGCCCAAGGGGAAAAAAAAAGTAAAAGTGTCTTTTTACCTGAATTCAGACTAGACAAAACCAAGAACTAAATTGTATGATATTTACTAACTACTGGACAGTCATCTTTTTTTTAGGGCTCTTGCTTTTTCTTAGATTCTGTATTTTTTTTTTTCTTTTCAGCTCGTGATTCTGATCCTACAGAACTAGGTTAATGTTTTTCTGATCAGTGAAGTTTTTTAAAACATTGAAATAGAGATTTCATCTGTGAAAAGCTGCAAGGCCATTATTATTGTTATGTGTGAACACTCTTGTTATGTGTTGTATGTCAGTATGTCTGTATGTGTGTATGTCCATATATCCTGCAGTGATATGACAATTGACAGATGAGGAGTGCTAATAAAAAATTAAAAATGGATCCAAATATCTTCAATTCACCTGATTAAAATGGTTCAATTTAGATTGGGTAAACAGATAAAAGTAAAGATGTCTTTAAAATTAAACTCATGAGTTTCTCTAGGTGTTCAAAAAGGCCCTAAGAAAATGTCAACTCTGCTTAAATTTAAAAGTTTACAAGTATTGTTTCAAAATGTGAACAAAAGGAGGTTAATACAAAAAAAAAGAGAAACAAAAAGGTTCTAGGTATGGAACTAATAGAGAGAAAAAATTGTGTTTCTAGATAGGAGAGTCTATGTGACTAAGTAATCAAGAGGGTTTAAGTAAGGGATAAAGGAGGTTTATGTAAATTGGTTATGTGTATAAGTTTTTGAGTAAGTTACACAACTATGGTTAAACAACAACTGTGGTTTTTCAATACTTTTCTTGTGCTCTCTTGCTCTGCATAATGAAGTTCCTTCAAATTAAATTGCAGAAAGTCTCAAATCAAACTTTCAACCAGCTTCTGCTTAGGCACTACCAGCCTCTGATGACTGATGGACCCCCAACATCTTCAAGAGAACAATTCACTCAGTGCTGAAGCTCACTACCAGGCATGATGGAATGCAGGGAACATCAGACAGTGGGAGACAACAAATTCAGAGAACCTCTTAATCTGCCATCTTGGATTCATGAGTTTTTATATCATTTTAATCTTCCTCATGGTCCTTGGTCTCTTTTCTGTCAGCCCCCCAACATGGAACTTTTGCCAGAAATTGATCTTTGCTCTAATGTTTATCTTAATTCTGTTTTTATTCGCTCTGATCTTCAGGTGTTGGTGATGATATCTTAAAGAACTTGCCAATAGACGGGTTGACTGTCATTTATCTAAGCCCTGCCATATCCCCCTTAGTCATTTCTTTAAAAGTCAAACTTAGTTAATATAAAATCATCAATGTAACTGTGATGTTACTAATGTGTTCATATCTTCCAGGTATACAAGTCTGTAAGGTAAAAGCTTCAAAAGAGCATTATGTCAAGCTGGTGTTCTAAAGTTGTATGGTAATTTTAGGCTCAAAGAGAAAAACATGGTGGAGATTTAATTATATCATTTGTGTTCAATAACTGGACTTGTTATCAGTAAGATATGTAAAGTTCTATGTTACTTTCTACATTGAGATACAATTTAAATGTATTTTTAAGTTAATGAGAGCCTGATCTGTGTAAAGGTTTTATTGCAAAACACAAAAGTACTTTGCTACTTTCCTACAAGAGGTTAGAAGCTTTCAGCCTTTTTTTTAATTCATGTTTTAGATGTAATATTATATTATGTTAGCTAATGTTCATGTGAACTTGAACAACAATTTATGTAGGCTTTGTAAAATGATGTCTGAAAAAAACAAAGATCAGCTTCAGAACTATAATACTTAAGATTTATGAAGAGCCCTGCCTTACTTGAAATAAGGCTCTATGTCCCATCTCACTGCGTGTAGAAGAGACTATGAAAGAGGTAGGCCAGATTTCAGTACATTTAAAGTTGTGCCCAAAAGCTGGATTTTGTCACGATTGCCAGGATATCAAACAGGAGATTATAATGTATAACTCTGCCAAAATTCTAGGTAGCTATTACATAAACTAAATATGTTTTTACCCTAGTTAGTTTTGTTTTGTAGTTTGCTTTTAGATGGACTAAGGATTGCCTGTTAATGTTTTAAAGAGATACTGCTTTAAGAGCTCACGACCTGGGTTAATTTAAGATAATGTGTTACAAGGAGTTATCACCTACAGGATAGAGAGACAGGTACTAAAGTCCAGTACCCTTAATATAAGGCTGTTAACTTATTTGCTAGATGTTTAAGATTAAGTTTTAAAATTAAAAATTTGGCTCTTGCCCTCTGAGTGAGTCTGAATCAGGGAATAGGGGACTTCTTCAAAGGGCTCTGCAACTCTAGGCCACATAACTTCCCGAGCAGGGAGATTAATGTGACCAGTAGAGGGCAGAAGGCCAATCAGTGCATTTGCTGTAAAGAGGAGAGTCATCAGAGAAGGGAAACATCCCTGATGCTTCCGAGGGAAGCTGTATGGTCAAGCAAGGCCTGGACCCATCCTAGCGCAAATGGCACTAGTGGTACTGAGAAACTGCTGTAAGTTCCCCGAGGACTCCCAGAGAGACTCAGCTGACTGTTAACAATAGATGGAAACAAAAGTCAGTTTGGATTGCTTCATCTTAAACACTTAGCAAAGACACTCAAAGCCAAAACACAGCTGTTCCTGGGCATTTTTAATGATAATAATAGTTAAATATAACTTCCATAAATAAGTAAGCTGGAGGCTGCAAAAGAGATTATTAGGTAAAAATGCCTGATAACTATCAAAAGAAACTGCCAGAGTAGTTTTAGCTTAAGGCCCACAGATATTCCTAACCAACGCAGGTAGGCTTAATGTTTGCTAGTATGGTTATCTAGCCCTATAGTAACAGAATTAAAGATTTCTCTTAGACACAGAGGTCATACTGGTAAAAGGATTTTGAAAGATCTGATGGCATTAAATTATTAGACTATATCTTAAGGGAAAGGGCATGTGTAAACCTAAATGTTAGTTGTTGTGTTTACATCCCTGACATTTCTGGCAATGTGACAAATATCCTCAAAGATTTACATGCTCAGATAGAAGCCATGTCCTCAGCAACATTGTCGTGGAAACAGTATCTTAGCTCCTATTCCTGGTACTGCCTGATAGAAAACATTGTTAGTCTTTGTCTTAGCCATTATACTCATTGGCATATTTCTGTGCTGTGGCATTTATTACTGCATCAATATGGTTCCAATACTAATGAGTTCTTTTCTCTCTTATAGACCACCTATTACTCAAATGGCCCTCCAGCCTATTGCTTCTCAATTGGACTTTTAGCATGGACCACTCGATAGACCCGATATTTTTAAGGGGGACTCCAAACTGCTTGCCCCACACCATCCCTTTTCAGCCTGAAGAAGCCAGAGAGATCCTCTTCATCCTCCTTCCTCACAGCAGTAAGGAGTTCCCAAATTAGAGGGGGGAATAAAGCCAGATGTAAAGATAGGGAGTCAGTGTAGTTAGATAAATAGGGGTCTAATACCGAGTGAAATCTAAAATGGAGGCCATGCTAAAAATGATTCCAGGAAACACAGGACAACTCATGGTAATCAGACAGCAATATGCTCCACTGACAGAGATGAAAAACGAGACTCCCCAATAATTATGATTCATTACTTTTAAGATTAAATGTAGTCAGAAAAAGGAGTGGGGAATGAAAGGGTAAAGTTTCTATGCTGCAAAGCCTGATTTAAAATATAAAAGACCGGGCATTGTAAAGTTTCTAAGCTGCAAAGCCTGAATTAAAATGTAAAAGACTAGATATTGTTAAGTTTCTCTGCTACACCCAGAACCTGAAATTCCTGAGATAGTTAAGACAACGCCCTACTGGTTATTTAGCTAGAGCCCTGTGCAGTTTGTCACAGGCCCCGAACCAATCAGTTTGAATATGTACCCCGCTTAGGAGTGACCGATCACCCCCGCCCGACCTATTCCTGCCAATGAATGTGCTAATCATGTCTCAGAGTTGTTGTTCAATTTTCCCGAGCCTCATGATGATTTGTTCTCATGTATGCAAAGCCCCTCCCCCCCCGCCCTCTCCAAAAAGTGTACTTAAGCTCTGCTTAACCTCTGCTTGGGGCTCTGGGCTGCTCTATCTTCCTGAGTGAGCCTGGAACCTCAGCATGCTGAATTAATAAATCCCCTTTTGCCAATTGCATGGAGCCAGTCTCTTTGTGTGGTCTCTTCCTCCGATGCTATGCCGGACCTTTACACTCTGGTGTTATACTTCTACATTGGGAAAGCAAGGTCTCATCACGATAAACAAGTGATATACCTAGCCTACTTATCTCATTAAATCAGAAGCCAGCTTGTCACAAGTTATGAAGGATTCATTTCTGTTTTCTGTAAAAATATCAGGAGGTCTGTATGGCCTGGCCGTTAGTTGATGTTGTAAAGCTGATTGGGATGCCTGCCAATGCCCTGAACTCACCCATGTCCGGTTTTCCCTGACCATATAACAAACTTTTCCTAAACCTTACTGATGCCTCATAAATTCTGGCCTTCCCTGGCTGGATAAGGACCCTCTCTGAGTCTCTAAGATCTCCATAAATTCTGATGCTGGGGCCAGCAAAAATGTAAACTTATGTTATGCTCCTCAGAGCATTGTTTTATGTAACCCCCCTTTTTGTGTAGCTTTTTGGGCTATAAAACTGGGCCACAAAGAAGCTTGGAGCTGTCCTTGGCTCTCACGATTTTGAGGGGCAAGGCAGCCGGCCAGTCAAAATAATAAGCTTGCTTTAATTTGATTTATTTGGAGTCAGTGGTCTTTTCTTGCATCATGGTCTAACACAAGGTTAACAGTTTCTGAAAAGTAAGGCCCTAAACAACTTAGTGAGACCCTATATCAAGATAAAATAAATGAATAAATCAGTGGTTAAAAATCAGTTGCTAAGTGCCCCTGGACTCAATCCCTGGTGGAAAAACACAAAATAGAAAGTCTTTATCCAGTACCATTGAAGCCAGAATTAGATTAGTATAGATAAGTAAATCAAGTCAGATTGGATCAAAGAGACCAATTTCGAATGAGTCTGGCAAGTTGGAAATTGTGCTCTGAGAATTAAAATTTTAATTCCTTCAGAGCCCTTCCTGCACCCTTAATGAGAACCAGCCCATGCTACAGCTGGTTGCAAGCATTACCTATACTCTGAAATGTCCCTTCCTACAGGGAGCCTAAAGGTTGTTAAGTAATGTGTCCTGGGCTCCTTCATCCTACCCTATCCCCTTCAGCTCACCTGTTTCCCAAATTTTAGCCAGTCCACCAAGCAGCATTTCCTAGGACTAGTGATGTATGCAGGAAGGTGAAAGATTAGGTAAAAATGGCAAGAGAACAAAGGAAGCCTAAGACATAAAAAGGGCAGAACACATCACTTTTGAGGATACCAGCTTTGTCCCCCTTCTCCATTCTGGAGGAAGTCTATGTTAACCTTTTTTAAATAAACCCTCCTTCATATGCTTTTCTTGGCATGCTTTGCTAATGTTCAAAGTTCAACATGTGAGGAAGACTTACTGATAATCTTCAGTATCATCCTCAGCTATGACTCTAGTCCTATGTTGAAAAACTTGTCCATTTTCTCTTCCCTACCAGTGATCCATAGCTGGGCCATGATCTGCTCCTTAGCCAGTGCTCAGAATGGGCAAAAACTCTGGGAAAGAACAGTTGCCCTTCAATTGCCCTGGAAAACAAACCATAAAGATAGAACTTGGAACTACTTTATTTTGCAAACTTTCAAAGAGCTAGAACAAACTGTGGTTGATTCAGAGTTCCAACTACATGTATCCATATAGGAGAAAAGAGAGTGAAACCTAAAAATGAAAACGGTTACTGCAAATGAACGGTTTAAACTAAAAGAAAGAATTTTGTTCAGCGAAGTGGGATTGGTGTACCGATCATTACCTAAAAGTATCATCACGATTGGGTGAAAAAATGTTATCGGAGATTTCAGGAAACTCATAGTTTTTTGGAAGCTTGGAAACCCCTTTAAATGAAAGTGATTTCCACCAGTCTCTTCTTGGGGCTATATCAATAGGAAACAAACCATAGAGATAGTAATTGGAACTACTTTATTGTGACACGTTTCAAAGAGCTAGCACAAACCTTGTTTTATTTAGAGTTCCAACTACATGTATCCATATAGTAGAAAAAAGAGTGAAAAATAAAAATGAAAATGATTACTTAAAAAGAACGGTTTAACCAAGAAGAACGAAATTTGGTGAGCCACGTGAGATTGGGGTACTGATCATTACCTGAAAAAATGTTTGCTGAGATTTCAGGAAACTCGTGAAATTTGGTTAGCCAATTGGGATTGGTTTACTGATCATTACCTGAAAATATCATCAAGATTGGGTGAAAAAGTGTTTGTTGGGATTTCAGTAAACTCGTAGTTTTTTGGAAGCTTGCCACCCCCTTTCAATGAAAGTGATTTTCGTCAGTCTCTCATTAGGGAGACATAATTAGGAAAAAATTTATAGAGACAGAACTTGGACCTACTTTATTGTGCCAAGGTTAAAAGGGCTAGCACAAACCTTATTTGATTTAGAGTTCTAACTACATGTATCCATATAAGAGAAAACAGAGTGAAACCAAAAAATGAAAATGGTTACTGCAAACGAACGGTTTAACCTAGAAGAACGAAAGTTGGTGAGCCAAGTGAAATTGGTGTACTAATCATTACCTGAAAGTATCATCAAGACTGGGGAAAACAAATGTTTGATGAGATTTCAGGAAATTCTTAGTTTTTTGAAGGCTTGGCAACCCCTTTCAATGAAAGTGATTTTCGTCAGTCTCTGCTTACGGCTAGATCAATAGGAAACAAACCATAGAGATGGAACATGGAACTACTTTATCGTGCCAAGGTTCAAAGAGCTAGCACAAACCGTTTTTGATTTAGAGTTCCAACTACATGTATCCATATAGGAGAAAACAGAGTGAAACTTAAAATGAAAACGGTTACTGCAAATGAACGGTTTAACCAAGAAGAACAAAATTTGTTGAGCCACGTGGGACTGGTGTACTGATCATTACCCTCAAGTATCATCAAGATTGGGTGAAAAAAGGTTTGCTGAGATTTCAGGATATTCTTAGTTTTTTGGGAGTTTGGCAACCACTTTCAATGAACGTGATTTTCGTCAGTCTCTGCTTGAGGATACATGAATAGCAAACAAAGGATACAGATAAAACTTGGAACGACTTTATTTGCCAAGTGTCAAAGAGCTAGCACAAACCGTGTTTGATTTAGAGTTCCAACTACATGTATCCATATAGCAGAAAACAGAGTGAAACCTAAAAATTGAAAAGGTTACTAAAAAACGAAATGTTTAACCTTGGAGAACGAAATTTTGTGAGCCATTTTGGATTGTTGTACAGATCATTATTTGAAAGTATCATCAAGATTGGGTGAAAAAATGTTTACTGAGATTTCAGGAAACTCGTTTTTTGGGAGCTTGTCAAGCCTTTTCATGAATGTGATTTTCTTCAGTCTCTGCATGGGGCTACATCAATAGGAAAAATCCATAAAGATAGAACATGGAACAACTTTATTGTGCCAAGTTTCAAAGAGCTAGCACAAACCGTATTTGATTTAGAGTTCCAACTATATGTATTCATGTAGGAGAAAACACAGTGAAACCTAAAATGAAAATGGTTACAGCAAACGAACGGCTTAACTTAGAAGAATGAAATTTGGTGAACAAAGTGGGTTTGGTGTACTGATCATTACCTGAAAGTATCATCAAGATTGGCTGAAAACATTTTTGCTGAGATTTTAGGAAACTCGTAGGTTTCGGGAAGATTGGCAACCCCTTTCAATGAAAGTGATTTTCATCAGTCTCTGATTGGGGTACATCAATAGGAAAAAAAACATAGAGACAGAACTTGGAACCACTTTATTCTGCCAAGTGTCAAAGACCTGGCACAGACCGTGTTTGATTTAGAGTTCCAACTACATGTATCCATATAGAAGAAAACAGAGTGAAACCTGAAAATGAAAAAAATTACTACAAACGAACTGTTTAACCTAGAAGAACGAAATTTGGTGAGTCCAGTGGGATTGCTGTACAGATCATTACCTGAAAGTATCACAAGATTGGGTGAAAAAATGTTTGCTGAGATTTCAGGAGACTCGAAGATTTTTGGAAGCTGGGCAACCCTTTTCAATGAAAGTGATTTTCGTCAGTCTCTGCTTGCGGCTACATCAATAGAAAAAAAACCATAGAGACACAACTTGGAACTACTTTATTGTGCCAAGTTTCAAAGAGCTTGCACAAACCGTGTTTGATTTAGCGTTCTAACTGCATGTATCCATATAGGAGAAAACAGAGTGAAACCTAAGAATGAAAATGGTTACTACAAACGAACGGTTTAACCAAGAAGTACGAAATTTAGTGAACAAAGTGAAATTGGTGTACTGATTATTAACTGAAACTATCATCAAGATTTTGTGAAATTGGTTTGCTGAGATTTCAAGAAACTCATAGTTTTTTAGGAGCTTGGCAACCCCTTTCAATGAAAGTGGTTTTCGTCAGTCTCTACTTGGGGCTACATCAATAGCAAACAATCCATTGAGATACAACTTGGAACCACTTTATATTGCCAAGTTTCAAAGAGCTAGCACTAACCGTGTTTGATTTAGAGTTGCAAATATATGTATCCATATTGGAGAAAACACAGTGAGACCTCAAAATGAAAACGGTTACTGCAAACGAACGGTTTCACGTAGAAGAACGAAATTCGGTGAGCCAAGTGGGACTGGTGTACTGATCATTACCTGAAAGTATCATCAAGATTGGGTGAAAAAAATTTGAAGAGATTTCAGAAGACTCATAGTTTTTTAAAGCTTTGCAACACCTTTCAATGAAAGTGACTTTCACCAGTCTCTGCTTTGGGCTACATCAATAGGAAAAAAACCATAGAGATAGAACTTGGAAGTACTTTATTTTGCCAATATTCAAAGAGGTAGCATAAACCGCGTTTGATTTAGAATTCCAACTACATGTATCCATATTGGAGAAAAAAGAGTGAAATCTTAAAATAAAAATGGTAACTGCAAACAAATGGTTTAACCTAGAAAAGCGAAATTTGGTGAGCCAAGTGGGAATGGTGTACTGATAATTACCTGAAAGTATCATCAAGATTGGTTGAAAAAACATTTGCTGAGATTTCAGAAGACTCGTAGTTTTTTGGAAGCTGACCAACCCCTTTCAATAAAAGTGATTTATGCCAGTCTCTGCTTTGGGCTACATCAATAGGAAACAAACCATACAGAAAGAACTTGGAACTACTTTATTTTACCAAGTTTCAAAGAGGTAGCAAAAACCGTGTTTATTTAGAGTTCCAACTACATGTATTCATATAGAAGAAAACACAGTGAAACCTCAAAATGAAAATGGTTACTGCAAACAAACGGGTTCACCTAGAAGAACAAAATTTGGTGAGCCTAGTGGGATTGGTGTACTGATCACTACCTGAAAGTATCATCAAGATTGGGCGAATAAACAATTGCGGTGATTTCAGGAGACTCATAGTTTGTTAGAAGCTGGGAAACCCCTTTTAATGAAACTGATTTTCGCCAGTCTCTGCTTTGGGCTAGATCAATAGGAAACAAACCATAGAGATGGAACATGGAACTACTTTATTTTGCCATGTTTCAAAACCCTAGCACAAACCATGTTTGATTTAGAGTTCCAACTACATGTATCCATATAGGAGAAAACACAGTGAAACCTCAAAATGAAAACGGTTACTGCAAACGAATTGTTTAACCTACAAGAACTAAATTTGGTGAGTCAAGTGGGATTGGTGTACTGATCATTACCTGAAAGTATCATCAAGATTGTTTTAAAAAACCTTTGCTGAGATTTCAAGAGACTCGTAGTTTTTTGGAAGCTTGGCAACCTTTTTCAATGAAAGTGACTTTCGCCAGTCTCGGTTTTAGGGTACATCAATAAGAAAAAAAACATATAGATAGAACTTGGACTACTTCATTGTGCCAAGTTTCAAAGAGCTAAGCACAAACCGTGTTTGATTTAGTGTTCCAACTACATGTATCCATATAGAAGAAAACAGAATGAATCCTCAAAATGAAAACGATTACAGCAGACCAACGGTTTAACCTAGAAGAAGGAAATTTGGTGAGCCAAGTGAGATTGCTGCACTGATCATTACCTGAAAGTATCATCAAGACTGGTTCAAAAAACATTTGCTGAGATTTTAGGAGACTCCTATTTTTATGGAAGCTGGGCAAGCCCTTTTAAATGAAAGTTCTTTTTGCCAGTCTCTGCTTTGGGCTACATCAGTAGAAAACAAACCATTGAGATTGATCTTGGAACTACTTTTTGGGTATAGTTTCAAAGAGCCATCACAAACCATGTTTTATTTAGAGTTCCAACTACATGTATCCATATAGGAGAAAACAGAGTGAAACCTGAAACTGAAAACGGTTACTACAAACGAACGGTTTAACCTAGAAGAACAAAATTTGGTGTGCCAAGTGAGAATGGTGTACTGATCATTACCTGAAAGTATCATCAAGATTGGGTGAAAAAATATTTGCTGAGATTTCAGAAAATCGTAGTTTTTTGGAAGCTTGGCAACCTCTTTCAAAAAAAGTAATTTTCGTCTATCTCTGCTTGGGACTACATAATAGGAAACAAATTATAGAGATAGAACTTGGAACTACTTTATTGCCCCAAGTTTCAAAGTGCTAGCAAAAACCGGGTTCGATTTAGAGTTCCAAATACATGTGTCCATGTAGGAGAAAACAGAGTGAAACATAAAAATGAAAACGTTTACTGCAAACGAACAGTTTAACCTAGAAGAACGAAATTTGGTGAGCCAAATGGGATTGGTGTACTGATAATTTCCTGAAAGTGTCATCAAGATTGGGTAAAAAGGTTTGGTGTGATTTCATAAAACTCGTAGTTTTTCGAAAGCTTGCTAACTTCTTTCAATGAAAGTCACTTTATTAGTCTCTTCTTGGGACTACATCAGTAGGAAACAAACCATAGAGATAGAATTTGGAACTACTTCTTTGTGCCAAGTTTCAAAGACCAAGCACAAAGCGTGTTTTATTTAGAGTTTCAACTACAAGTATCGATATATGTGAAAACAGAGTGAAACCTAAAAATGAAAATGGTTACTGCAATCTAAAGGTTTAACCAGTAAGAACGAAATTTGGTGAACCAAGTGGAACTGGTGTACTGATCATTACCTGAAAGTATCATCAAGATTGGGTGAAAAAACATTTGCTGAGATTTCAGGAGACTAGTACTTTTTTGGAAGCTGGCCAACCCCTTTTAATGAAAGTGATTTTAATCACTATGTTCTTAGGGCTACATTAATAGGAAACAAACAATAGAGATAGAACTTGGAAGTACTATTTTGGGTATAGTTTCAAAGAGCTAGCAAAAACCGTGTTTATTTAGAGTTCCAACTATATGTATCCATATAAGAGAAAACAGAGTGAAACCTAAAAATATAAACGGTTACGGCAAATGAAGGGTTTAACCTAGAAAAACGAAATTTGGTGAGCCAAGTGGAATTGGTGTCCTGATCATTACCTGAAAGTATCATCAAGATTGGGTGAAAAAGGTTTGCTGTGATTTCAAAAAACTTGTAGTTTTTTGGAAGCTTGCTAACTCTTTTCAATAAAAGTCATGTTCCTTACTCTCTTCTTGGGGCTACATCAATAGGAAACAAACAATATAGATAGAACTTGGAAGTACTTTCTGTGCCAAGCTTCAAAGAGCTAGCACAAATCGTGTTTGATTTAGAGTTCCAACTACAAGTATCGATATAGGAGAAAACAGAGTGAAACCTAAAAATGAAAATGGTTACTGCAATTGAAAGGTTTAACCAGGAAGAACGAAATTTGGTGAACCAAGTGGAACTGGTGTACTGATCATTACCTAAAAATATCATCAAGATTGGTTGAAAAAATGTTTGCTGAGATATCAGGAAACTCGTAGTAATTTGGAAGCTTGAAAACCATTTTAAATAAAAGTGATTTTCGTCAGTCTCTGCTTTGGGCTACATCAATAGGAAACAAGCCATAGAGATAGAACTTGGAACTACTTTATTGAGTATAGTTTCAAAAAGCTAGCAGAAACCGTGTTTAATTTAGAGTTCCAACTACGTGTATTCATGTAGGAGAAACAGAGTGAAAACTAAAAATTAAAAAAGGTACTGCAAAGGAACAGTTTAACCTAGAAGAACAAAATGTGGTGATTTCAATAGGGATTGGAGTACTGATCATTACCTGAAAGTTACATCAAGATTGGTTGAAAAAACATTTTCTGAGATTTCAGGAGACTAATAGTTTTTTGGAAGCTGGCCAACCCCTTTAAATGAAAGTGATTTTCATCACTCTGTTCTTAGGGCTACATTAATAGGAAACAAACCATAGAGATAGAACTTGGAAGTACTTTCTTGTGCCAAGTTTCAAAGCGCTAGCACAAACCATGTTTGATTTATAGTTCCAACTACATGCATTCATAAAGGAGAAAACAGAGTAAAACCTAAAAATGAAAACGGTTACTGCAAACGAATGTTTTAACAAAGAAGAATGAAATTTAGTGAGCGAAGTGAGATTGGTGTACTGACCATTACCTGAAAGTATCATCAAGATTGGGTGAAAAGGAGAAGAACATGGCTGCCAGCGAAGAGGCAGCACATACAATGCCTCCCTGGTAAGGGGATCAGAGAGACTCATTAAAACACCCACATGCGTCCTGCTGAGAAGCATCAAGCAAAATTACTCTGAAAGGAGACCTTTCTGGAAGTAGTAAGTTTAATAGGAGGTGTAAGATTGCCACAGAATACTGAATCTCGGCAACCCAGAGCAGGGGCACAGTCCCGCCAGGGCCGCCAAATGGCCACTGCCTGCACATTGCAGTGAACATAGGAGCGGACACTGACCGCCTGGACCCCCGTGGGCGGGCTCTGTGAACCGCAGCCGACCACTGCCCACATGCTGCAGCGTTCGTGGGAATGGTTGTTGCCTGCCTGGGCCCCTGCGAGCTGGCTCTGTGAATCCCACATGCTGCAGCGTTCTTGGGAACGATTGCTGCCTGCCTGGACCCCCGTGGGCGGGCTGTGTGAACCCAAGCCGACCGCCGCCCACACGCTGAAGCGAGTTTAGGAGCAGGAGCTGCCTGCCTGGGCCCCTGCGAGCTGGCTCTGTCAATTGCAGCCGGCTGCAGGCCACACGCTGTAGCGAGTTTAGGAGCAGGAACTGCCTACCTGGGCCCCCGCAGCCTGGCTTTGTGACCCAACCACACGTAGAAGCAAACTTGGGCTCCGTTGCTGGCTGCCTGCCTGCCCCCCCCCCTCGTGCTGGCTTTGTGTACCGTAGCCGGCCGCCGCTCACACAGTGCAGTGAACATGGGAGCCGGAGCCCCCGCAGACCGACTCTGTGAACCGCTGCTGGCTACCGCCAAGCAGCCGCTGTCTACACCCTTGCAGTGAGTGGGGGAGCAGGCGCTGCCCACCCAGCCCCGCCAGCCTGACTCTGTGAACCTCCTCTGGCAGTTTGGAGCTGCAGATGACCACCCTTCCAACCCAGTGCTGCAAACGACCCCTGACCAGCTCTGCAAAAGGCCCCGCCCACACGACGAACAGCAGGAATGGAGACCCGCCCAATCCGGGAGGAAGAACCGCTGTACAGTGATTGACTCCCGCCTACTGAGAGGAGAAACTTGGCTCGGTGGGCATAGCTCCATTCACTGGAAGAGCAATTAATTGAATTCTAGGACTGCATTTATAAATTTTTTTTTGCTGTCTTTTTAAATGTTTTTTAATCCATCTTATTTTATTTTATTCTATTTTTTAAATTTCATTTTCCATTTCTACTATTATTATTTTTTTTAAATCCCTTTTAATTTTCTATTTTTTTCTATCCTTCTTTTCTCCTGTCTTTACATTTCTTTTGAATTTTCTTATTCCCCCTTCCTTGAATTCTACCTGCTTACTCTTATTCTCTTTAGTGACTTCTACCCACCCCTTCTAATACCTTTCCTCCCAAGCTTCAAATATATTTATAGGAGTAAACAGTAACTCAGCAGTCAAACAGAACAAGAAACAATATGAACAGCATGAAAAAGCAAGGAAAAAAAGGAGTGTAAACAATGCAGGGCAACCTAAATATTCAGGAGGATATAGAGTCACCAGAAAAATGGTCATATAAAGAACTCATGGAACACTTGAGGCAGATGGATCGGAACCTTAAAGAGGATACAAGACAGCAAATTAAAGCAGCGAAAGAACACATTGAGAATGTATTACACAAACAGATAAAGGAATAAGTTAAGCATCTTTATCAGGAGATAGAGACTATAAAAAAGAATCAAACCATAATCTTAGAAATGAAGGAAACTATAAACCAAATTAAAAACTCAAATGAGACTATCATTAATAGAGTGGAGCAAGTAGAAGCTAGAACGTCAGATAATGAAGACAAAATATATCATCTGGAAAAGAGTCTAGCCATCTCAGATAGGCTGGTTAAAAATCATGAGAGAAGCATACAAGAGATATGTGATAATATAAAAAAACCAAATTTAAGAGTCATTGGGATAGAGGAAGGGATAGAGATTAAAACAAGGGGAATGAGTAATCTACTAGATGAAATAATTACAGAAAACTTTCCAGAAATAAAAAAGAAAACAGATATACAAATTGTAGATGCATACAGGACACCGAACATACAAAATCACAGTAGACCAAAGCCAAGACACATTGTTATGAAGATAGCCAATATACAGAACAAAGAGAAAATATTAAAGCTACAAGAGAAAAGAGAAAGATTACATTCAGGGGTAAACCAATAAGGTTAACAACGGACTTCTGAACTCAGACGCTGAAAGCGAGAAGATCCTGGAACAACGTATTTCAAACACTGAAAGTCAATGGATGCCAACCAAGAATTCTGTACCCAGCAAAATTAAGCTTCAGATACGACAATGAAATAAAAATCTTTCACGATAAACAAAAACTAAAAGAATTTGTAGCCAGAAAACCAGCATTGCAAAGCATCTTGAGCAAAACACTTCACGAGGAAGAAACGGAAAACAATAACCAAAGCCAACAGTGGGAAGTACCTCAGTAAAGACAAACGGAGGGGGGAAAACTATTCATGGTGAAACAAACGCAATTAAAAAAAAAACAAGATAAATAATCAAACATGGCTGGAAGTACAAACCATATATCAATAGTAACTCTAAACATTAATGGTTTAAACACTCCAATGAAGCGACATAGGCTGGTAACATGGATCAAAAAAAAAAAAAAAAAACAAATCCAACAATATGCTGCCTCCAGGAGACTCACCTTATTGGAAAAGACATACACAGGCTGAAGGTGAAAGGTTGGGAAAAAATATACCATGCACACGCTCCTCGCAAGCAAGCAGGGGTGGCCATTCTCATATTAAATAAAATTGACTTCAAGACTAAGTTAATCCAAAGGGATAAGGAAGGACATTATATACTATTAAAAGGAACCATTAAACAACAAGACATAACAATTATCAATATTTATGCACCAAATAATGGCGCTTCGAAGTTTATAAAACAAATTCTCCTCAAGTTCAAGAATCAAATAGACCACAACACAATAATTATGGGTGACTTCAACACACCTCTCTCACCATTGGACAGATCCTCCAAGCAAAAGTTGAATAAAGAAACTATAGACCTCAATACCACAATCAATAACCTAGACTTAACTGACATATATAGAATATACCAACCATCATCGAATGGATATACTTTTTTCTCAGCAGCACATGGATCCTTCTCAAAAATAGACCATATATTATGCCATAGGGCAACCCTCAATAAATATAAAGGGGTGGAGATTATACCATGCATTTTATCTGATCATAATGGATTGAAACTGGAAATTAATGATAAAAGAAGGAAGGGAAAATCCAATATCACATGGAAAATGAACAATATGTTACTGAATGATCAAAGGGTTACAGAAGACATAAAGGAGGAAATCAAAAAATTCTTAGAGATAAATGAAAATGCAGACACAACCTATCGGAATCTATGGGACACAATAAAAGCAGTTTTAAGAGAGAAATTCATCGCCTGGAGGTCATTCCTCAAAAAAAGGAAAAACCAACAAATAAATGAGCTCACACTTCATCTCAAAGCCCTAGAAAAGGAAGAGCAAAACAATAGCAATTGCAGCAGAAAACAAGAAATAATTAAAATCAGAGCGGAAATCAATGAAATTGAAACAAAAGAAACTATCAAGAAAATTAACAAAACTAAAAGTTGGTTCTTTGAAAAAATAAACAAGATTGACAAACCTTTAGCAATGCTAACGAAGAGAAGAAGAGAGAGAACTCAAATTACTAACATAAGGGATGAAAAGGCAATATCACAACAGACTTAAAGATAAGAACCATATGATCATCTCAATAGATGCAGAGAAAGCATTCGACAAAGTACAGCATCCCTTTATGTTCAAAACATTAGAAAAACTAGGGATAACAGGAACTTACCTTGATATTGTAAAAGCTATTTACGCTAAGCCCCAGGCTAGCATCATTCTGAACGGAGAAAAATTGAAGGCATTCCCCTTAAAATCAGGAACAAGACAGGGATGCCCTCTATCACCACTTCTATTCAATATTGTTCTCGAAACACTGGCCAGAGCAATTAGACAAACGAAAGAAATTAAAGGCATAAAAATTGGAAAGGAAGAACTTAAATTATCACTATTTGCAGATGACATGATACTATACCTAGAAGACCCAAAAGGGTCTACAAAAAAACTACTAGAACTAATAAATGAATTCAGCAAAGTGGCAGGATATAAAATCAACACGCACAAATCAAAGGCATTTCTGTATATCAGCAATAAAATCTCTGAAATGGAAATAAGGAAAACCACTCCATTCACAATATCCTCAGAAAAAATAAAATACTTGGGAATCAACCTTACAAAAGAGGTGAAAGATTTATACAATGAAAACTACAGATCCCTAAAAAGAGAAGTAGAAGAAGATCTTAGAAGATGGAAAGATATACCCTGTTCATGGATAGGCAGAACTAACATCATCAAAATGGGGATATTACCAAAAGTCCTCTATAGGTTTAATGCAATGCCAATCAAAATTCCAATGACATTGCTTGTAGAAATAGATAAAGCAATCATGAAATTCATATGGAAAAATAAAAGACCCAGAATAGCAAAAGCAATTCTAATCAGGAAGTGTGAATCAGGTGGTATAGCAATACCAGATTTCAAACTATACTACAGAGCAATAGTAACAAAAACAGCATGGTACTGGTACCAAAACAGGCGGGTGGACCAATGGTACAGAATAGAGGATACAGAGACTAATCCACAAAGTTACAACTATCTTATATTCGATAAAGGGGCTAAAAGCATGCAATGGAGGAAGGATAGCATTTTCAAAAAATGGTGTTGGAAAAACTGGAAATCCATATGCAACAAAACTAAACTGAATCCCCTCCTCTCACCATGCACAAAAATTAGCTCAAAATGGATCAAGGACCTTGATATCAAATCAGAGACTCTGCGTATGATAGAAGAAAAAGTTGGCTACGATCTACACATTGTGGGATCAGGCTCCAAATTCCTTAACAGGACACCCATAGCACAAGAGTTAATAGCAAGAATAAACAAATGGGACTTACTTAAACTAAAAAGTTTTTTTCACAGCAAGAGAAACAATAAGAGAAGTAAATCGGGAGCCTACATCATGGGAACAAATTTTTACCCCTCACACTTCAGATAAAGCCTTAATATCCAGAGTTTACAAAGAACTCAAAAAATTAGACAATAAGACAACAAATAACCCAATCAACAAATGGGCCAAGGACCTGAACAGACACTTCTCAGAGGAGGACATACAATCAATCAACAAATACATGAAAAAATGCTCACCATCTCTAGCAGTCAGAGAAATGCAAATCAAAACTACCCTAAGATACCATCTCACTTCAGTAAGATTGGCAGCCATTATGAAGTCAAACAATAACAAGTGCTGGAGAGGATGTGGGGAAAAGGGTACTCTTATACATTGCTGGTGGGACTGCAAACGGTTCGGCCAATTTGAAAAGCAGTATGGAGATTCCTGGGAAAGCTAGGAATGGAACCACCTTTTGACCCAGTTATTGCCCTTTTTGGTCTATTCCCTAAAGACCTTAAAAGAGCATACTACAGGGATAATGCCACATCGATGTTCACAGAAGCACAATTCACAATAGCTAGACTGTGGAACCAACCCAGATGCCCTTCAAAGGATGAATGGATTAAAAAAATGTGGCATTTATACACTATGGAGTATTACACAGCACTAAAAAATGACAAAATCATGGAATTTGCAGGGAAATGGATGGCATTAGAGCAGATTATGCTTAGTGAAGCTAGCCAATCCCTAAAAAACAAATACCAAATGTCTTCTTTGATATAATGAGAGCAACTAAGAATAGAGTAGGGAGGAAGAGCAGGAAGAAAAGATTGACATTAATTAGAGGCACGAGATGGGAGGGAAAGAGAGAGAAAAGGGGAATTGCATGGAAATGGAAAGAGACCCTCATTGTTATAACAAACTACATAAAAGAGGTTGTGAGGGGAATTGGCAGAAAAAATAAGGAGAGAAATGAATTACAGTAGATGGGATAAAAAGAGAAGATGGGGAGAGGGGGATAGTAGAGGATAGGTATGGCATTATGTAAAAATGTGAATGTGTAACCTATGTGATTCTGCAATCTGTATTTGGGGTAAAAATGGGAGTTCATAACTCACTTGAAACTATTGTTCGAAGAATGATATGTCCAGAGCTTTGTAAGGTTTTAAACAACAAATAAAAAAAAAAACAAGTGAACAGATAAAAAATAAATATTGGGTGAAAAAATATTTGCTGAGATTTCAGGAAATTCGTAGTTTTATGGAAGCTTGGCAACCCCTTTCAATGAAAGTTATTTTCTTAACTCTCTGCTTGGGGCTACATCAATAAGAAACAAACCATAAAGATGGAACTTGGAACTACTTTATTGTGCCATGTTTCAAGGAGCTAGCACAAACCGTGTTTGATTTAGAGTTCCAACTATGTATAATGTTATAGGAAAAAACATAGTGAAACCTAAAAATGAAAACGGTTACTACAAACGAACGGCTTAACCTAGAAGAATGAAATTTGGTGAGCCAAGTGGGATTGGTGTACTTATCATTCCCTAAAAGTATCATCAAGATTGGGTGAAAAAACATTATCTGAAATTTCAGGAGACTCGTAGTTTTTTGGAAGCTTGGCAACCCCTTTCAATGAAAGTGATTTTCGTCAGTCTCCGCTTGGGGCTACATCAATAGAAAACAAACCATAGAGACAGAACTTGGAACTACTTTATTATGACAAGATTCAAACAGCTAGAACAAATTGTGTTTTATTTAGATTTCCAAGAATATGCATCCATATAGGAGAAAACAGAATGAAACCTAAAAATGAAAACGGTTACTGCAACCTAACGGTTTAACCTAGAAAAATGAAATTTGGTGAACCAAGTGGGATTGGTGTACTGATTATTACCGGAAAGTATCATTAAGATTGGGTGAAAAAATGTTCGCTGAGATTTTAGGAAACTCGTAGTTTTTTGAAATCTTGGCAACCTGTTTCAATGAAAGTGATTTGCTTCAGTCTCTGCTTGGGGCTACATCAATAATAAAAAAAAACCCATAGAGATAGAATTTGGAACTACTTTATTGTGCCAAGTTTCAAACAGCTCGCACAAACCGTGTTTGATTGAGAGTTCCAACTACATGTATCCATATAGGAGAAAACAGAGTGAAACCTAAATATGAAAACTGTTACTGCAAACTTACGGTTGACCCTAGAAGAACGATATTTGGTGAGCCAAGTGGGATTGCTCTACTGATCATTACCTGAAAATATCATCAAGATTGGGTGAAAAAATATTTGCTGAAATATTAGAAATTTCGTATTTTTTTGAAACATTGGCAACCCCTTTCAATGAAAGTGATTTTCGCAAGTCTCTGCTTGGGGCTACATCAATGGGAAAGAAACCATAGAGATATAACGTAAAACTATTGATAATGACAAGTTTAAAAGAGCTAGCAGAAACCGTGTTTGATTTAGAGTTCCAACTACATATATCAATATAGACGAAAAAAGAGTGAAACCTCAAAATGAACACGGTTACTGCAAACGAAGGGTTAAACCTAGAAGAACAAAATTTGGTGAGCCAAGTGGGATTGGTGTACTGATCATTATCTGAACGTATCGTAAAGATTGGGTGAAAAAACATTTGCTGAGATTTCAGGAGACTCGTAGTTTGTTGGAAGCTGGGAAACCCCTTTCAATGAAAGTGATTTTTGTCAGTCTCTGCTTTGGGCTACATTAATAGGAAACAAACTTTAGAGATAGAACTTGGAACTACTTTATTTTGCCAAGTTTCAAAGAGCTAGCACAAACCTTGTTTGACTTAGAGTTCCAACTACATATATCCATATAGGAGAAAAAAGAGTGAAACCTCAAAATGAAAACGGTTCCTGAAAAGGAATGGTTTAACATAGAAAAACAAAATTTGGTGAGCCAAGTGGGATTGGTGTACTGACCATAACATGAAAGTGTCATCAGAATTGGGTTAAAAAATATTTTATGAGATTTCAGGAGATTCATAGATTTTGGAAGCTTGGCAACCTATTTGAATGAAAGTGATTTTCGCCAGTCTCTGCTTTGGGCTACATCAATAAAAAAAAACCCTAGAGATATAACTTGGAACTACTTTATTGTGCCAAGGTTCAAAGAGCTAGCACAAACCGTGTTTGATTTAGAGTTCCAACTACATGTATCCATATAGGAGAAAATAGAGTGAAACCTCAAAATGAAAATGGTTACTGCAAACGAACGATTTAACCTAGAAGAACGAAATTTGGTAAGACAAGTGGGATTGGTGTACTGATCATTACCTGAAAGTATCATCAGGATTGGGTGAAAAAACATTTGCTGAGATTTCAAGAGACTCGTAGTTTTTTGGAAGCTGGGCAACCCCTTTCCATGAAATTGATTTCCGCCAGTCTCTTCTTTGGGCTACATCAATAGGAAACAAACCATGGAGATACAACTTGGAACTACTCTATTTTGCAAAGTTTCAAAGATCTAGCAAAAACCACATTTGATTTAGAGTTTCATCTATATGTATCCATTTAGGAGAAAACAGAGTGAAACGTCAAAATGTAAACGCTTACTGCAAACAAACGGTTTAACCTAGAAGAACAAAATTTGGTGAGCCAAGTGGGATTGATGTACTGATCATTACCTGAAAGTATCATCAAGATTGGGTGAAAAAACATTTGCTGAGATTTCAAGAGACTGGTAGTTTATTGTAAGCTGGGCAACCACTTTCAATGAAAGTGATATTCGCTATTCTCTGCTTTGGGCTACATCAATAGGAAACAAACCATGAAGATATAACATGGAAATACCTTATTATTTCAAGTTTCAAAGTGGTACCAGAAACCGTGTTTGCTTTAGTGTTTTAACAACATGTATCCATATAGGATAAAACAGAGTGAAACCTCAAAATGAAAACGGTTACTGGAAACAAACGGTTTTACATAGAAGAACTAAATATAATGAGCCAAGTGGGATTGGTGTAATGATCATTAAATGAAAGTATCATCAAGATTGGGTGAAAAAACTTTGGCTGAGTTTTCTGGAGACTCCTAGTTTTTTGGAAGCTGGGCAACCCCTTTCCATTAAAGTGATTTTCCAAAATCTCTGCTTTGGGCTACATCAATAGGAAACAAACCATAGAGATAGAACTTGGAACTACTTAATTTTGCCAAGTTTTAAAGAGCTAGCACAAACCGTGTTTGATTTAAAGTTTCAACTACATGTATCCATGTAGGATAATACATAGTGAAACCTCAAAATAAAAATGGTTACTCCAAACGAACGGTATAACCTAGGAGAAGGAAATTTGGTGAGCCAAGTGGGAATGGTGTACTGATCATTACCTTAAAGTATCATCAAGTTTGGGTGAAAAAACATTTTTTGAGATTTCAGGAGACTCGTAATTTTGTGGAAGCTGGGCGAGCACTTTCAATGAGAATAATTTTCTCCAGTCCCTTTTTTGGGCTACATCAATTTGAAACAAACCAGAGAGATAGAATTTGGAACTATTTTATTTTGCCAACTTGCAAAGAGCTAGCACAAGCCGTGTTTGATTTAGATTTCCAACTACATGTATCTGTATAAGAGAAAACAGAGTGAAACCCCAAAATGAAAACGGTGACTGCAAACGAACGGTTTAACCTAGATGAACGAAATTTCGTAAGCCAAGTGAGATTGGTGTACTGATCATTACCTGAAAGTATCTTCAAGATTGGGTGAAAAAAACATTTGCTGAGATATCAGGAGACTCATAGTTCTCTGGAAGCTGGGAAACTCTTTTAATGAAAGTGATTTTCCCCTGTCTCTGCTTTGGGCTACATTAATAGGACACAAACAATAGTGATAGAACTTGGAACTACTTTATTTTGCTAAATTTCAAAGAGCTAGTAAAAACCGTGTTTGATTTAGAGTTCCAAATACATGTATCCGTATAGGAGAAAACAGAGTGAAACCTCAAAATGAAAACGGTTACTGCATACGAACGGTTTAACATAGGAGAACAAAATTTTGTGAGCCAAGTGGGATTTATGCATTGATCATTGCCTAAAAGTATCATCAAGATTGGTTGAAAAAACATTTGCTGAGATTTCAGGAGACTCGTAATTTTTTTTAAGCTGGGCAGCTCTTTTAATGAAAGTGATTTTCACCAGTCTCTGCATTGGTCTAAATCAATAGGAAACAAACCATAGAGATAGAACTTAGGTATGCTTTATTTTCCCAGGTTTCAAAGAGCTAGCACAAATCGTGTTTGATTTAGAGTTCCAAATGCATGTATTCATATAGGAGAAAACAGAGTGAAACCTCAAAATGAAAACGGTGACTGCAAACGGTTTAACCTAGAAGAACGAAATTTGGTGAGCCAAGTGGAATTTGTGTACTGACATTACCTCAAAGTATCATCAAGATTGGGTGAAAATCATTTGCTGAGATTTCAGTGGATTCGTAATTTTTTGGAAGCTGGGCAAGCTCTTTCAATGAAAGTGATCTTTGCCGGTCTCTGATTTGGGCTACATCAATACGAAACAAACCATAGAGATAGAACTTGGAACTACTTTATTGTGCCACGATTCAAAGAGCTAGCACAAACCATGTTTGATTTAGAGTTCCAACTACATGTATCCATATAGGAGAAAACAGAGTGAAACCACAAAATGAAAACGGTTACTGCAAACGAACAGTTTAAGTTAGAAGAACAAAATTTAGTGAGCCAAGTGGGATTGGTGTACTGATCATTACCTGAAAGTATCATCAAGATTATGTGAAAAAACCTTTGCTGAGATGTCAGGAGACTCATAGTTCTCTGGAAGCTAGGAAACTCTTTTAATGAAAGTGATTTTCCTCTGTTTCTGCTTTGGGCTACATTAATAGGAAACAAACCATAGAGATAGAACTTGGAAATGCTTTATTTTTTCAGATTTCAAAGAGCTAGCACAAATTGTGTTTGATTTAGTGTTCCAAATGCACGTATCCATATAGGAGAAAACAGAGTGAAACCTCAAAATGAAAACGGTTAATGCAAATGATCGGTTTCACGTAGAAGAACGAAATTTGGTGAGCCAAGTGGGATTGGTGTACTGATCATTACCTGAAAGTATCATCAAGATTGGGTGAAAAAACATTTGCTGAGATTCAGGAGACTCGTAGTTTTTTGGAAGCAGGGCAACACCTTTAAATGAAATTGAATTTTGCCAGTCTCTGCTTTGGGCTACATCAATAGGAATCAAACCATAGAGATAGAACCTGGAACTACTTTACTGTGCAAAGTGTCAAACAGCTAGCATAAACCGCGTTTTATTTAGAATTCCAACGACATGTATCCATATTGGGAAAACAGAGTGAACCTCAAAATGAAAATGGTTACTGCAAATGAACGGTTTAACCAAGGAGAATGAAATTTGGTGAGCCAAGTGGGACTGGCGTACTGAATGTTATCTGAAAGTATCATCAAGATTGGGTGAAAAAACATTTGCTGAGATTTTAGGAGATTCGTAGTTTTTTGGAAGCTGGGCAAGCCCTTTCAATGAAAGTGATTTTCGCCAGTCGCTGCTTTGAGCTACATCAATAGGAAACAAACCATAGAGATAGAACTTGGAACTACTTTATTTTGCCAAGTTTCAAAGAGCTAGCACAAACTGTGTTTGATTTAGAGTTCCAAATTCATGTATCCATATCGGGGAAAACACAGTGAAACCTCAAAATGAAAACAGTTACTGCAAACGAACGGTTTAACCTAGAAAACGAAATTTGGTGAGCCAAGTGGAATTGGTGTACTGATCATTACCTGAAAGTATCTTCAAGATTGGGTGAAAAAAACATTTGCTGAGATATCAGGAGACTCATAGTTCTCTGGAAGGTGAGAAACTCTTTTAATGAAAGTAATTTTCCCCTATCTCTGCTTTGGGCTAAATTAATAGGACAGAAACAAGAGTGATAGAACTTGGAACTACTTTATTTTGCCAAATTTCAAAGAGCTAGTAAAAACCGTGTTTGATTTAGAGTTCCAAATACATGTATCCATATAGGAGAAAACAGAGTGAAACCTCAAAATGAAAACCGTTACTGCAAACAAATAGTTTTACCTAGAAGAATGAAATTTGGTGATCCCAGTGGGATTGGTGTACTGATCATTACCTGAAAGTATCATCAAGATTGGTTGAAAAAACATTTGCTGAGATTTCTGGAGACTCGTAGTATTTTGAATCTGGGCAAGCCCTTTCAATAAAAATGATTTTCGCCAAACTCTGCTTTGGGATACATCAATAGGAATCAAACCTTAGAGATAGAACTTGGAACTACTTTATTGTGCCAAGTTTCAAATAGCTAGCACAAACCGCATTTTATTTAGAGTTCAAACTACATGTATTCATATAAGAGAAAACAGAGTGAAATCTCAAAATGAAAACGGTTACTGCAAAGGAATAGTTTTACAAAGAAGAATGAAATTTGGTGAGCCAAGTGGGAATGGTGTACTGATCATTACCTGAAAGTATCATCAAGATTGAGTAAAAAAACATTTGCTTAGATTTCAAGAGATGCATAATTTTTTGGAACCTGGGCAAGCCCTTTCAATGAAAGGGATTTTGGCCAGTCTCTGCATTGGGCTACATCAATGTAAAACAAACCATAGAGATGGAACTTGGAACTACTTTATTTTGCCAAGTTTCAAAGAGCTAGCACAAACAGTGTTTGATTTAGAGTTCCAACTACATGTATCCATATTGGAGAAAACAGAGTGAAACATCAAAATGAAAACAATTACTGCAAACGAACGGTTTAAACTAGATGAACGAAATTTGCTGAGCCAAGTGGGAATTGTGTACTGATCATTACCGGAAAGTATCATCCAGATTGGTTGAAAAAACATTTGCTGAGATTTCAGGAGATTTGTAGTTTATTGGAAACTTGGCAAGCCCTTTCTAGGAAAGTGATTTTGGCCAATTTCTGCTTTGGGCTACATCAATAGCAAACAAACCATAGTGATGGAAGTTGGAACTACGTTATTTTTCCAAGTTTCAAAGAGCTAGCACAAACCGTGTTTGATTTAGAGTTCCAAATACATGTATCCATATAGGAGAAAACAGAGTGAAACATCAAAATGAAAACAGTTACTGCAAACAAACGGTTTAACCTAGAAGAACAAAATGTGGTGAGCCAAGTGGGATTGGTGTACTGATCATTACCTGAAAGTATCATCAAGATATGTTGAAAAAATATTTCTTGAGATATCCGGAGATTCGTAGTTTTTTGGAAGCTGGGCAAGCCCTTTCAATGAAAGGGATTTTCACCAGTCTCCGCTTTGGGCTACATCAATAGCAAAAAAACCATAGAGATAGAACTAAAAACTGCTTTATTGTGTAAAGTTACAAGGAGATAGCACAAACAGTGTTTGATTTAGAGTTCCAAATACATGTATCCCTATAAGAGAAACAGAGTGAAACCTAAAAATGAAAACCGTTACTGCAAAAGAACGGTTTAAACTAGAAGAACGAAATTTGGTGAGCCAAGTGGTTTTGGTGTACTGATCATTACCTGAAAGAATCATCAAGATTGGGTAAAAAAATGTTTGCTGAGATTTCAGGCAACTCGTAGTTTTTTGGAAGCTTGGCAACCCCTTTCCATGAAAGTGATTTTCGCCAGTCTCTGCTTAGGGCTACATCAACAGCAAACAAACCATAGAG
Source organism: Ictidomys tridecemlineatus (assembly GCF_052094955.1). Lineage (NCBI taxonomy): Eukaryota > Metazoa > Chordata > Mammalia > Rodentia > Sciuridae > Ictidomys > Ictidomys tridecemlineatus. Next base: position 15,870 of record NW_027521806.1, on the reverse strand, counting down.
ATAGAACTTGAAACTGCTTTATTGTGTCAAGTTTCAAAGAGCTAGCACAAACCGTGTTTGATTTAGAGTTCCAAATACATGTATTTCTATTGGAGAAAACAGAGTGAAACCTAAAAATGAAAACGGTTACTGCAAACGAACGGTTTAACCTAGAAGAACGAAATTTGGTGAGCCAAGTGGATTTGGTGTACTGATCATAACCTGAAAGAATCATCAAGATTGGGTGAAAAAATGTTTGCTGAGATTTCAGGCAACTCGTAGTTTTTTGGAAGCTTGGCAACCCCTTTCCATGAAAGTAATTTTCGCCAGTCTCTGCTTAGGGCTACATCAACAGCAAACAAAGCATAGAGATAGAACTTGAAACTGCTTTATTGTGTCAAGTTTCAAAGAGCTAGCACAAAACGTGTTTGATTTAGAGTTCCAAATACATGTATCCCTATTGGAGAACACAGAGGGAAACCTAAAAATGAAAACGGTTACTGCAAACGAACGGTTTAACCTACAAGAACGAAATTTGGTGAGCCAAGTGGTTTTGGTGTACTGATCATTACCTGAAAGAATCATCAAGATTGGGTGAAAAAATGTTTGCTGAGATTTCAGGCAACTCGTAGTTTTTTGGAAGCTTGGCAACCTCTTTCAATGAAAGTGATTTTCGCCAGTCTCTGCTTAGGGCTACATCAACAGCAAATAAAGCATAGAGATAGAACTTGAAACTGCTTTATTGTGTCAGGTTTCAAAGAGCTAGCACAAACCGTGTTTGATTTAGAGTTCCAAACACATGTATCCCTATAGGAGAACACAGAGTGAAACCTAAAAATGAAAACGGTTACTGGAAACGAACGGTTTAACCTAGAAGAACGAAATTTGGTGCGCCAAGTGGTTTTGTTGTACTGAACATTACCTGAAAGAATCATCAAGATTGGGTGAAAAAATGTTTGCTTAGATTTCAGGCAACTCATAGTTTTTTGGAAGCTTGGCAACCCCTTTCCATGAAAGTGATTTTCGCCAGTCTCTGCTTAGGGCTACATCAACAGAAAACAAAGCATAGAGATAGAACTGGAAACTGCTTTATTGTGTCAAGTTTCAAAGAGCTAGCACAAACCGTGTTTGATTTAGAGTTCCAAATACATGTATCCCTATAGGAGAAAACAGAGTGAAACCTAAAAATGAAAACGGTTACTGCAAACGAACGTTTTAACCTAGAAGAACGAAATTTGGTGAGCCAAGTGGTTTTGGTGTACTGATCATTACCTGAAAGAATCATCAAGATTGGGTGAAAAAATGTTTGCTGAGATTTCAGGAACTCGTAGTTTTTTGGAAGCTTGACAACCCCTTACCATGAAAGTGATTTTCGCCAGTCTCTGCTTAGGGCAACATCAACAGCAAACAAAGCATAGAGATAGACCTTGAAACTGCTTTATTGTGTCAAGTTTCAAAGAGCTAGCACAAACCGTGTTTGATTTAGAGTTCCAAATACATGTATCCCTATAGGAGAAAACAGAGTGAAACCTAAAATTGAAAACGGTTACTGCAAACGAACGGTTTAACCTAGAAGAACGAAATTTGGTGAGCCAAGTGGTTTTGGTGTACTGATCATTACCTGAAAGAATCATCAAGATTGGGTGAAAAAATGTTTGCTGAGATTTCAGGCAACTCGTAGTTTTTTGGAAGCTTTGCAACCCCTTTCCATGAAAGTGATTTTCGCCAGTCTCTGCTTAGGGCTACATCAACAGCAAACAAAGCATAGAGATAGAACTGTCAACTGCTTTATTGTGTCAAGTTTCAAAGAGCTAGCACAAACCGTGTTTGATTTAGAGTTCCAAATACATGTATCCCTATAGGAGAAAACAGAGTGAAACCTAAAAATGAAAACGGTTACTGCAAACGAACGGTTTAACCTAGAAGAACGAAATTTGGTGATCCAAGTGGTTTTGGTGTACTGATCTTTACCTGAAAGAATCATCAAGATTGGGTGAAAAAATGTTTGCTGAGATTTCAGGCAACTCGTAGTTTTATGGAAGCTTGGCAACCTCTTCCCATGAAAGTGATTTTCGCCAGTCTGTGCTTAGGGCTACATCAACAGAAAACAAAGCATAGAGATAGAACTGGAAACTGCTTTATTGTGTCAAGTTTCAAAGAGCTAGCACAAACCGTGTTTGATTTAGAGTTCCAAATACATGTATCCCTATAGGAGAAAACAGAGTGAAACCTAAAAATGTAAACGGTTACTGGAAACGAACGGTTTAACCTAGAAGAACGAAATTTGGTGAGCCAAGTAATTTTGGTGTACTGATCATTACCTGAAAGAATCATCAAGATTGGGTGAAAAAATGTTTGCTGAGATTTCAGGCAACTCGTAGTTTCTTGGAAGCTTGGCAACCCCTTTCCATGAAAGTGATTTTCGCCAGTCTCTGCTTAGGGCTACATCAACAGCAAACAAAGCATAGAGATAGAACTGGAAACTGCTTTATTGTGTCAAGTTTCAAAGAGCTAGCACAAACCGTGTTTGATTAAGAGTTCCAAATACATGTATCCCTATAGGAGAAAACAGAGTGAAACCTAAAAATGAAAACGGTTACTGCAAACGAACGGTTTAACCTAGAAGAACGAAATTTGGTGAGCCAAGTGGTTTTGGTGTACTGATCATTACCTGAAAGAATCATCAAGATTGGGTGAAAAAATGTTTGCTGAGATTTCAGGCAACTCGTAGTTTTTTGGAAGCTTGGCAAACCCTTTCCATGAAAGGGATTTTCGCCAGTCTCTGCTTAGGGCTACATCAACAGCAAACAAAGCAAAGAGATAGAACTTGAAACTGCTTTATTGTGTCAAGTTTCAAAGAGCTAGCACAAACCGTGTTTGATTTAGAGTTCCAAATACATGTATCCCTATAGGAGAAAACAGAGTGAAACCTAAAAATGAAAACGGTTACTGCAAACGAACGGTTTAACCTAGAAGAACGAAATTTGGTGAGCCAAGTGGTTTTGGTGTACTGATCATTACCTGAAAGAATCATCAAGATTGGGTGAAAAAATGTTTGCTGAGATTTCAGGCAACTCGTAGTTTTTTGGAAGCTTGGCAACCCCTTTCCATGAAAGGGATTTTCGCCAGTCTCTGCTTAGGGCTACATCAACAGCAAACAAAGCATAGAGATAGAACTTGAAACTGCTTTATTGTGTCAAGTTTCAAAGAGCTAGCACAAACCGTGTTTGATTTAGAGTTCCAAATACATGTATCCCTATAGGAGAAAACAGAGTGAAACCTAAAAATGAAAACGGTTACTTCAAAGGAAAGGTTTAACCTAGAAGAACGAAATTTGGTGAGCCAAGTGGTTTTGGTTTACTGATCATTACCTGAAAGAATCATCAAGATTGGGTGAAAAAATGTTTGCTGAGATTTCAGGCAACTCGTAGTTTTTTGGAAGCTTGGCAACCCCTTTCCATGAAAGTGATTTTCGCCAGTCTCTGCTTAGGGCTACATCCACAGCAAACAAAGCATAAAGATAGAACATGAAACTATTAATTGTGTCAAGTTTCAAAGAGTTAGCAGAAACCGTGTTTGATTTAGAGTTCCAAATACATGTATCCCTGTAGGAAAAAACAGAGTGAAACCTAAAAATGAAAACGGTGACTGCAAACGAACGGTTTAACCTAGAAGAACGAAATTTGGTGAGCCAAGTGGTTTTGGTGTACTGATCATTACCTGAAAGAATCATCAAGATTGGGTGAAAAAATGTTTGCTGAGATTTCAGGAAACTCGTAGTTTTTTGGAACCTTGGCAACACCTTTCCATGAAAGTGATTTTCGCCAGTCTCTGCTTAGGGCTACATCAACAGCAAACAAAGCATAGAGATAGAACTTGAAACTGCTTTATTGTGTCAAGTTTCAAAGAGCTAGCATAAACCATGTTTGATGTAGAGTTCCAAATACATGTATCCCTATAGGAGAAAACAGAGTGAAACATAAAAATGAAAACGGTTACTGCAAACGAACGGTTTAACCTAGAAAAACGAAATTTGGTGAGCCAAGTGGTTTTGGTGTACTGATCATTACCTGAAAGAACCATCAAGATTGGGTGAAAAAATGTTTGCTGAGATTTCAGGAAACTCGTAGTTTTTTGGAACCTTGGCAACACCTTTCCATGAAAGTGATTTTCGCCAGTCTCTGCTGAGGGCTACATCAACAGCAAACAAAGCAAAGAGATAGAACTTGAAACTGCTTTATTCTGTCAAGTTTCAAAGAGCTAGCACAAACCTTGTTTTGTTTAGGGTTCCAAATACATTTATCCCTATAGGAGAAAACAGAGTGAAACGTAAAAATGAAAACAGTTACTGCAAACTAACGGTTTAACCTAGAAGACCGAAATTTGGTGAGCCAAGTTGTTTTGGTGTACTGATCATTACCTGAAAGAATCATCAAGATTGGGTGAGAAAATGTTTGCTGAGATTTCAGTCAACTCGTAGTTTTTTTTGGAAGCTTGGCAACCCCTTTCCATGAAAGTGATTTTCGCCAGTCTCTGCTTAGGGCTACATCAACAGCAAAAAAAGCATAGAGATAGAACTTGAAACTGCTTTATTGTGTCAAGTTTCAACGAGCTAGCATAAACCGTTTTTGATTTAGAGTTCCAAATACATGTATCCCTGTAGGAGAAAACAGAGTGAAAAGTAAAAATGAAAACGGTTACTGCAAACGAACGGTTTAACCTAGAAGAACGAAATTTGGTGAGCCAAGTGGTTTTGGTGTACTGATCATTACCTGAAAGAATCATCAAGATTGGGTGAAAAAATGTTTGCTGAGATTTCAGGCAACTCGTAGTTTCTTGGAAGCTTGGCAACCCCTTTCCATGAAAGTGATTTTCGCCAGTCTCTGCTTAGGGCTACATCACCAGCAAACAAACCATAGAGACAGAACTTGAAACTGCTTTATCGTGTCAAGTTTCAAAGAGCTAGCACAAACCGTGTTTGATTTAGAGTTCCAAATACATGTATCCCTATAGGAGAAAACAGAGTGAAACCTAAAAATGAAAACGGTTACTGCAAACGAACGGTTTAACCTAGAAGAACGAAATTTGGTGAGCCAAGTGGTTTTGGTGTACTGATCATTACCTGAAAGAATCATCAAGATTGGGTGAAAAAATGTTTGCTGAGATTTCAGGCAACTCGTAGTTTTTTGGAAGCTTTGCAACCCCTTTCCATGAAAGTGATTTTCGCCAGTCTCTGCTTAGGGCTACATCAACAGCAAACAAAGCATAGAGATAGAACTGTCAACTGCTTTATTGTGTCAAGTTTCAAAGAGCTAGCACAAACCGTGTTTGATTTAGAGTTCCAAATACATGTATCCCTATAGGAGAAAACAGAGTGAAACCTAAAAATGAAAACGGTTACTGCAAACGAACGGTTTAACCTAGAAGAACGAAATTTGGTGATCCAAGTGGTTTTGGTGTACTGATCTTTACCTGAAAGAATCATCAAGATTGGGTGAAAAAATGTTTGCTGAGATTTCAGGCAACTCGTAGTTTTATGGAAGCTTGGCAACCTCTTCCCATGAAAGTGATTTTCGCCAGTCTGTGCTTAGGGCTACATCAACAGAAAACAAAGCATAGAGATAGAACTGGAAACTGCTTTATTGTGTCAAGTTTCAAAGAGCTAGCACAAACCGTGTTTGATTTAGAGTTCCAAATACATGTATCCCTATAGGAGAAAACAGAGTGAAACCTAAAAATGTAAACGGTTACTGGAAACGAACGGTTTAACCTAGAAGAACGAAATTTGGTGAGCCAAGTAATTTTGGTGTACTGATCATTACCTGAAAGAATCATCAAGATTGGGTGAAAAAATGTTTGCTGAGATTTCAGGCAACTCGTAGTTTCTTGGAAGCTTGGCAACCCCTTTCCATGAAAGTGATTTTCGCCAGTCTCTGCTTAGGGCTACATCAACAGCAAACAAAGCATAGAGATAGAACTGGAAACTGCTTTATTGTGTCAAGTTTCAAAGAGCTAGCACAAACCGTGTTTGATTAAGAGTTCCAAATACATGTATCCCTATAGGAGAAAACAGAGTGAAACCTAAAAATGAAAACGGTTACTGCAAACGAACGGTTTAACCTAGAAGAACGAAATTTGGTGAGCCAAGTGGTTTTGGTGTACTGATCATTACCTGAAAGAATCATCAAGATTGGGTGAAAAAATGTTTGCTGAGATTTCAGGCAACTCGTAGTTTTTTGGAAGCTTGGCAAACCCTTTCCATGAAAGGGATTTTCGCCAGTCTCTGCTTAGGGCTACATCAACAGCAAACAAAGCAAAGAGATAGAACTTGAAACTGCTTTATTGTGTCAAGTTTCAAAGAGCTAGCACAAACCGTGTTTGATTTAGAGTTCCAAATACATGTATCCCTATAGGAGAAAACAGAGTGAAACCTAAAAATGAAAACGGTTACTGCAAACGAACGGTTTAACCTAGAAGAACGAAATTTGGTGAGCCAAGTGGTTTTGGTGTACTGATCATTACCTGAAAGAATCATCAAGATTGGGTGAAAAAATGTTTGCTGAGATTTCAGGCAACTCGTAGTTTTTTGGAAGCTTGGCAACCCCTTTCCATGAAAGGGATTTTCGCCAGTCTCTGCTTAGGGCTACATCAACAGCAAACAAAGCATAGAGATAGAACTTGAAACTGCTTTATTGTGTCAAGTTTCAAAGAGCTAGCACAAACCGTGTTTGATTTAGAGTTCCAAATACATGTATCCCTATAGGAGAAAACAGAGTGAAACCTAAAAATGAAAACGGTTACTTCAAAGGAAAGGTTTAACCTAGAAGAACGAAATTTGGTGAGCCAAGTGGTTTTGGTTTACTGATCATTACCTGAAAGAATCATCAAGATTGGGTGAAAAAATGTTTGCTGAGATTTCAGGCAACTCGTAGTTTTTTGGAAGCTTGGCAACCCCTTTCCATGAAAGTGATTTTCGCCAGTCTCTGCTTAGGGCTACATCCACAGCAAACAAAGCATAAAGATAGAACATGAAACTATTAATTGTGTCAAGTTTCAAAGAGTTAGCAGAAACCGTGTTTGATTTAGAGTTCCAAATACATGTATCCCTGTAGGAAAAAACAGAGTGAAACCTAAAAATGAAAACGGTGACTGCAAACGAACGGTTTAACCTAGAAGAACGAAATTTGGTGAGCCAAGTGGTTTTGGTGTACTGATCATTACCTGAAAGAATCATCAAGATTGGGTGAAAAAATGTTTGCTGAGATTTCAGGAAACTCGTAGTTTTTTGGAACCTTGGCAACACCTTTCCATGAAAGTGATTTTCGCCAGTCTCTGCTTAGGGCTACATCAACAGCAAACAAAGCATAGAGATAGAACTTGAAACTGCTTTATTGTGTCAAGTTTCAAAGAGCTAGCATAAACCATGTTTGATGTAGAGTTCCAAATACATGTATCCCTATAGGAGAAAACAGAGTGAAACATAAAAATGAAAACGGTTACTGCAAACGAACGGTTTAACCTAGAAAAACGAAATTTGGTGAGCCAAGTGGTTTTGGTGTACTGATCATTACCTGAAAGAACCATCAAGATTGGGTGAAAAAATGTTTGCTGAGATTTCAGGAAACTCGTAGTTTTTTGGAACCTTGGCAACACCTTTCCATGAAAGTGATTTTCGCCAGTCTCTGCTGAGGGCTACATCAACAGCAAACAAAGCAAAGAGATAGAACTTGAAACTGCTTTATTCTGTCAAGTTTCAAAGAGCTAGCACAAACCTTGTTTTGTTTAGGGTTCCAAATACATTTATCCCTATAGGAGAAAACAGAGTGAAACGTAAAAATGAAAACAGTTACTGCAAACTAACGGTTTAACCTAGAAGACCGAAATTTGGTGAGCCAAGTTGTTTTGGTGTACTGATCATTACCTGAAAGAATCATCAAGATTGGGTGAGAAAATGTTTGCTGAGATTTCAGTCAACTCGTAGTTTTTTTTGGAAGCTTGGCAACCCCTTTCCATGAAAGTGATTTTCGCCAGTCTCTGCTTAGGGCTACATCAACAGCAAAAAAAGCATAGAGATAGAACTTGAAACTGCTTTATTGTGTCAAGTTTCAACGAGCTAGCATAAACCGTTTTTGATTTAGAGTTCCAAATACATGTATCCCTGTAGGAGAAAACAGAGTGAAAAGTAAAAATGAAAACGGTTACTGCAAACGAACGGTTTAACCTAGAAGAACGAAATTTGGTGAGCCAAGTGGTTTTGGTGTACTGATCATTACCTGAAAGAATCATCAAGATTGGGTGAAAAAATGTTTGCTGAGATTTCAGGCAACTCGTAGTTTCTTGGAAGCTTGGCAACCCCTTTCCATGAAAGTGATTTTCGCCAGTCTCTGCTTAGGGCTACATCACCAGCAAACAAACCATAGAGACAGAACTTGAAACTGCTTTATCGTGTCAAGTTTCAAAGAGCTAGCACAAACCGTGTTTGATTTAGAGTTCCAAATACATGTATCCCTATAGGAGAAAACAGAGTGAAACCTAAAAATGAAAACGGTTACTGCAAACGAACGGTTTAACCTAGAAGAACGAAATTTGGTGAGCCAAGTGGTTTTGGTGTACTGATCATTACCTGAAAGAATCATCAAGATTGGGTGAAAAAATGTTTGCTGAGATTTCAGGCAACTCGTAGTTTTTTGGAAGCTTGGCAACCCCTTTCCATGAAAGTAATTTTCGCCAGTCTCTGCTTAGGGCTACATCACCAGCAAAAAAAGCATAGAGAGAGAACTGCAAACTGCTTTATTGTGTCAAGTTTCAAAGAGCTAGCACAAACCGTGTTTGATTTAGAGTTCCAAATACATGTATCCCTATAGGAGAAAACAGAGTGGAACCTAAAAATGAAAACGGTTACTGCAAACGAACGGTTTAACCTAGAAGAACGAAATTTGGTGAGCCAAGTGGTTTTGGTGTACTGATCATTACCTGAAAGAATCATCAAGATTGGGTGAAAAAATGTTTGCTGAGATTTCAGGCAACTCGTAGTTTTTTGGAGGCTTGGCAACCCCTTTCCATGAAAGTGATTTTCACGCATCTCTGCTTAGGGCTACATCAACAGCAAACAAAGCATAGAGATAGAACTTGAAACTGCTTTATTGTGTCAAGTTTCAAAGAGCTAGCATAAACCGTGTTTGATTTAGAGTTCCAAATACATGTATCCCTATAGGAGAAAACAGAGTGAAACCTAAAAATGAAAACGGTTACTGCAAACGAACGGTTTAACCTAGAAGAACGAAATTTGGTGAGCCAAGTGGTTTTGGTGTACTGATCATTACCTGAAAGAATCATCAAGATTGGGTGAAAAAATGTTTGCTGAGATTTCAGGCAACTCGTAGTTTTTTGGAAGCTTGGCAAACCCTTTCCATGAAAGGGATTTTCGCCAGTCTCTGCTTAGGGCTACATCAACAGCAAACAAAGCAAAGAATTAGAACTTGAAACTGCTTTATTGTGTCAAGTTTCAAAGAGCTAAAACAAACCGTGTTTGATTTAGAGTTTCAAATACATGTATCCCTATAGGAGAAAGCAGAGTGAAACGTAAAAATGAAAACGGTTACTGCAAACGAACGGTTTAACATAGAAGAACGAAATTTGGTGAGCCAAGTGGTTTTGGTGCACTGATCATTACCTGAAAGAATCATCAAGATTGGGTGAAAAAATGTTTGCTGAGATTTCAGGCAACTCGTAGTTTTTTGGAAGCTTGGCAACCCCTTTCCATGAAAGTGATTTTCGCCAGTCTCTGCTTAGGGCTACATCAACAGCAAACAAAGCATAGAGATAGAACTTGAAACTGCTTTATTGTGTCAAGTTTCAAATAGCTAGCATAAACCGTGTTTGATGTAGATTTCCAAATACATGTATCCCTATAGGAGAAAAGAGAGTGAAACATAAAAATGAAAACGGTTACTGCAAACGAACGGTTTAACCTAGAAGAACGAAATTTGGTGAGCCAAGTGGTTTTGGTGTACTGATCATTACCTGAAAGAATCATCAAGATTGGGTTAAAAAATGTTTGCTGAGATTTCAGGCAACTCATAGTTTTTTGGAAGCTTGGCAACCCCTTTCCATGAAAGTGATTTTCGCCAGTCTCTGCTTAGGGCTACATCAACAGCAAACAAACCATAGAGATAGAACTTTAAACTGCTTTATTGTGTCAAGTTTCAAAGAGCTAGCACAAACCGTGTTTGATTTAGAGTTCCAAATACATTTATCCCTATAGGAGAAAACAGAGTGAAACCTAAAAATGAAAACGGTTACTGCAAACGAACGGTTTAACCTAGAAGAACGAAATTTGGTGAGCCAAGTGGTTTTGGTGTACTGATCATTACCTGAAAGAATCATCAAGATTGGGTGAGAAAATGTTTGCTGAGATTTCAGGCAACTCGTAGTTTTTTTTGGAAGCTTGGCAACCCCTTTCCATGAAAGAGATTTTCGCCAGTCTCTGCTTAGGGCTACATCAACAGCAAACAAACCATAGAGATAGAACTTGAAACTGCTTTATTGTGTCAAGTTTCAAAGAGCTAGCACAAACCGTGTTTGATTTAGAGTTCCAAATACATGTATCCCTGTAGGAGAAAACAGAGTGAAACGTAAAAATGAAAACGGTTACTGCAAACGAACGGTTTAACCTAGAAGAACGAAATTTGGTGAGCCAAGTGGTTTTGGTGTACTGATCATTACCTGAAAGAATCATCAAGATTGGGTGAGAAAATGTTTGCTGAGATTTCAGGCAACTCGTAGTTTTTTGGAAGCTTGGCAAACCCTTTCCATGAAAGGGATTTTCGCCAGTCTCTGCTTAGGGCTACATCAACAGCAAACAAAGCAAAGAGATAGAACTTGAAACTGCTTTATTGTGTCAAGTTTCAAAGAGCTAACACAAACCGTGTTTGATTTAGAGTTCCAAATACATGTATCCCTATAGGAGAAAGCAGAGTGAAACGTAAAAATGAAAACGGTTACTGCAAACGAACGGTTTAACATAGAAGAACGAAATTTGGTGAGCCAAGTGGTTTTGGTGCACTGATCATTACCTGAAAGAATCATCAAGATTGGGTGAAAAAATGTTTGCTGAGATTTCAGGCAACTCGTAGTTTTTTGGAAGCTTGGCAACCCCTTTCCATGAAAGTGATTTTCGCCAGTCTCTGCTTAGGGCTACATCAACAGCAAACAAAGCATAGAGATAGAACTTGAAACTGCTTTATTGTGTCAAGTTTCAAAGAGCTAGCATAAACCGTGTTTGATGTAGAGTTCCAAATACATGTATCCCTATAGGAGAAAAGAGAGTGAAACATAAAAATGAAAACGGTTACTGCAAACGAACGGTTTAACCTAGAAGAACGAAATTTGGTGAGCCAAGTGGTTTTGGTGTACTGATCATTACCTGAAAGAATCATCAAGATTGGGTGAGAAAATGTTTGCTGAGATTTCAGGCAACTCATAGTTTTTTGGAAGCTTGGCAACCCCTTTCCATGAAAGTGATTTTCGCCAGTCTCTGCTTAGGGCTACATCAACAGCAAACAAACCATAGAGATAGAACTTTAAACTGCTTTATTGTGTCAAGTTTCAAAGAGCTAGCACAAACCGTGTTTGATTTAGAGTTCCAAATACATTTATCCCTATAGGAGAAAACAGAGTGAAACCTAAAAATGAAAACGGTTACTGCAAACGAACGGTTTAACCTAGAAGAACGAAATTTGGTGAGCCAAGTGGTTTTGGTGTACTGATCATTACCTGAAAGAATCATCAAGATTGGGTGAGAAAATGTTTGCTGAGATTTCAGGCAACTCGTAGTTTTTTTTGGAAGCTTGGCAACCCCTTTCCATGAAAGAGATTTTCGCCAGTCTCTGCTTAGGGCTACATCAACAGCAAACAAAGCATAGAGATAGAACTTGAAACTGCTTTATTGTGTCAAGTTTCAAAGAGCTAGCACAAACCGTGTTTGATTTAGAGTTCCAAATACATGTATCCCTGTAGGAGAAAACAGAGTGAAACGTAAAAATGAAAACGGTTACTGCAAACGAACGGTTTAACCTAGAAGAACGAAATTTGGTGAGCCAAGTGGTTTTGGTGTACTGATCATTACCTGAAAGAATCATCAAGATTGGGTGAGAAAATGTTTGCTGAGATTTCAGGCAACTCGTAGTTTTTTGGAAGCTTGGCAAACCCTTTCCATGAAAGGGATTTTCGCCAGTCTCTGCTTAGGGCTACATCAACAGCAAACAAAGCAAAGAGATAGAACTTGAAACTGCTTTATTGTGTCAAGTTTCAAAGAGCTAACACAAACCGTGTTTGATTTAGAGTTCCAAATACATGTATCCCTATAGGAGAAAGCAGAGTGAAACGTAAAAATGAAAACGGTTACTGCAAACGAACGGTTTAACATAGAAGAACGAAATTTGGTGAGCCAAGTGGTTTTGGTGCACTGATCATTACCTGAAAGAATCATCAAGATTGGGTGAAAAAATGTTTGCTGAGATTTCAGGCAACTCGTAGTTTTTTGGAAGCTTGGCAACCCCTTTCCATGAAAGTGATTTTCGCCAGTCTCTGCTTAGGGCTACATCAACAGCAAACAAAGCATAGAGATAGAACTTGAAACTGCTTTATTGTGTCAAGTTTCAAAGAGCTAGCATAAACCGTGTTTGATGTAGAGTTCCAAATACATGTATCCCTATAGGAGAAAAGAGAGTGAAACATAAAAATGAAAACGGTTACTGCAAACGAACGGTTTAACCTAGAAGAACGAAATTTGGTGAGCCAAGTGGTTTTGGTGTACTGATCATTACCTGAAAGAATCATCAAGATTGGGTGAGAAAATGTTTGCTGAGATTTCAGGCAACTCATAGTTTTTTGGAAGCTTGGCAACCCCTTTCCATGAAAGTGATTTTCGCCAGTCTCTGCTTAGGGCTACATCAACAGCAAACAAACCATAGAGATAGAACTTTAAACTGCTTTATTGTGTCAAGTTTCAAAGAGCTAGCACAAACCGTGTTTGATTTAGAGTTCCAAATACATGTATCCCTATAGGAGAAAACAGAGTGAAACCTAAAAATGAAAACGGTTACTGCAAACGAACGGTTTAACCTAGAAGAACGAAATTTGGTGAGCCAAGTGGTTTTGGTGTACTGATCATTACCTGAAAGAATCATCAAGATTGGGTGAGAAAATGTTTGCTGAGATTTCAGGCAACTCGTAGTTTTTTTTTGGAAGCTTGGCAACCCCTTTCCATGAAAGAGATTTTCGCCAGTCTCTGCTTAGGGCTACATCAACAGCAAACAAACCATAGAGATAGAACTTGAAACTGCTTTATTGTGTCAAGTTTCAAAGAGCTAGCACAAACCGTGTTTGATTTAGAGTTCCAAATACATGTATCCCTGTAGGAGAAAACAGAGTGAAACGTAAAAATGAAAACGGTTACTGCAAACGAACGGTTTAACCTAGAAGAACGAAATTTGGTGAGCCAAGTGGTTTTGGTGTACTGATCATTACCTGAAAGAATCATCAAGATTGGGTGAGAAAATGTTTGCTGAGATTTCAGGCAACTCGTAGTTTTTTGGAAGCTTGGCAAACCCTTTCCATGAAAGGGATTTTCGCCAGTCTCTGCTTAGGGCTACATCAACAGCAAACAAAGCAAAGAGATAGAACTTGAAACTGCTTTATTGTGTCAAGTTTCAAAGAGCTAACACAAACCGTGTTTGATTTAGAGTTCCAAATACATGTATCCCTATAGGAGAAAGCAGAGTGAAACGTAAAAATGAAAACGGTTACTGCAAACGAACGGTTTAACATAGAAGAACGAAATTTGGTGAGCCAAGTGGTTTTGGTGCACTGATCATTACCTGAAAGAATCATCAAGATTGGGTGAAAAAATGTTTGCTGAGATTTCAGGCAACTCGTAGTTTTTTGGAAGCTTGGCAACCCCTTTCCATGAAAGTGATTTTCGCCAGTCTCTGCTTAGGGCTACATCAACAGCAAACAAAGCATAGAGATAGAACTTGAAACTGCTTTATTGTGTCAAGTTTCAAAGAGCTAGCATAAACCGTGTTTGATGTAGAGTTCCAAATACATGTATCCCTATAGGAGAAAAGAGAGTGAAACATAAAAATGAAAACGGTTACTGCAAACGAACGGTTTAACCTAGAAGAACGAAATTTGGTGAGCCAAGTGGTTTTGGTGTACTGATCATTACCTGAAAGAATCATCAAGATTGGGTGAGAAAATGTTTGCTGAGATTTCAGGCAACTCATAGTTTTTTGGAAGCTTGGCAACCCCTTTCCATGAAAGTGATTTTCGCCAGTCTCTGCTTAGGGCTACATCAACAGCAAACAAACCATAGAGATAGAACTTTAAACTGCTTTATTGTGTCAAGTTTCAAAGAGCTAGCACAAACCGTGTTTGATTTAGAGTTCCAAATACATTTATCCCTATAGGAGAAAACAGAGTGAAACCTAAAAATGAAAACGGTTACTGCAAACGAACGGTTTAACCTAGAAGAACGAAATTTGGTGAGCCAAGTGGTTTTGGTGTACTGATCATTACCTGAAAGAATCATCAAGATTGGGTGAGAAAATGTTTGCTGAGATTTCAGGCAACTCGTAGTTTTTTTTGGAAGCTTGGCAACCCCTTTCCATGAAAGAGATTTTCGCCAGTCTCTGCTTAGGGCTACATCAACAGCAAACAAAGCATAGAGATAGAACTTGAAACTGCTTTATTGTGTCAAGTTTCAAAGAGCTAGCACAAACCGTGTTTGATTTAGAGTTCCAAATACATGTATCCCTGTAGGAGAAAACAGAGTGAAACGTAAAAATGAAAACGGTTACTGCAAACGAACGGTTTAACCTAGAAGAACGAAATTTGGTGAGCCAAGTGGTTTTGGTGTACTGATCATTACCTGAAAGAATCATCAAGATTGGGTGAGAAAATGTTTGCTGAGATTTCAGGCAACTCGTAGTTTTTTGGAAGCTTGGCAAACCCTTTCCATGAAAGGGATTTTCGCCAGTCTCTGCTTAGGGCTACATCAACAGCAAACAAAGCAAAGAGATAGAACTTGAAACTGCTTTATTGTGTCAAGTTTCAAAGAGCTAACACAAACCGTGTTTGATTTAGAGTTCCAAATACATGTATCCCTATAGGAGAAAGCAGAGTGAAACGTAAAAATGAAAACGGTTACTGCAAACGAACGGTTTAACATAGAAGAACGAAATTTGGTGAGCCAAGTGGTTTTGGTGCACTGATCATTACCTGAAAGAATCATCAAGATTGGGTGAAAAAATGTTTGCTGAGATTTCAGGCAACTCGTAGTTTTTTGGAAGCTTGGCAACCCCTTTCCATGAAAGTGATTTTCGCCAGTCTCTGCTTAGGGCTACATCAACAGCAAACAAAGCATAGAGATAGAACTTGAAACTGCTTTATTGTGTCAAGTTTCAAAGAGCTAGCATAAACCGTGTTTGATGTAGAGTTCCAAATACATGTATCCCTATAGGAGAAAAGAGAGTGAAACATAAAAATGAAAACGGTTACTGCAAACGAACGGTTTAACCTAGAAGAACGAAATTTGGTGAGCCAAGTGGTTTTGGTGTACTGATCATTACCTGAAAGAATCATCAAGATTGGGTGAGAAAATGTTTGCTGAGATTTCAGGCAACTCATAGTTTTTTGGAAGCTTGGCAACCCCTTTCCATGAAAGTGATTTTCGCCAGTCTCTGCTTAGGGCTACATCAACAGCAAACAAACCATAGAGATAGAACTTTAAACTGCTTTATTGTGTCAAGTTTCAAAGAGCTAGCACAAACCGTGTTTGATTTAGAGTTCCAAATACATGTATCCCTATAGGAGAAAACAGAGTGAAAC